>NW_008659802.1:0-3446 GCF_000695815.1 Acanthisitta chloris | reverse complement strand
TAAATTCTAACACACAAAAATGCTGCATTCAGCAACACAAACATCTTTGAAAGCTACATGTGGCAGCTGATTTCCCTCGAAATTGTCACAACTTTGAGTCCTGCAGGAAATGCACATCTCTACCTGGTGCTCATCTGTTCCAGTTCTCTACATGTAACGTTGATTACAGATCTTAGCAGAAAGAAAGCAAGCAAGCAAGCTCTGAGTTGTGCATCACTCTAATGGGTGCCCCTGCAGAAGAAGGCCTGCGTGTAAAACTTGCCCCAATGCCATCCATCCCTTACAGGCCAGAGCAGGAGGCAGGAGGCACAGAAGCACTGGTCAGCACAGCAGGTCAAAGCCCCCCATGTGGGAACCGCCCTTACATTGAAAAAAAAATGACTTTTGGCTGCAGGGTGAAATTTTTCCTTGCCTTAACACAATCTCTACCACAAAATGACTCTCCTGTTGCCTTAAGCCACAACTGCAGAGGGGTTTTGCTCACTCAGCCACATCTATTAGGGGTGACTGGAAGATGAGATTTGCAGGACCCCATGGAAAACGTTTCTGGCTAGTCCTGAGAGAAGTTTATTATGCACCAGATATTCCTACAGCCATTCCCAAGCATGATGAATAAAAGACAGCAAGTACATGCTGAGAAATTTTTTTTGGTTGTTATTATTTCCACAGCCAGTTTGGAAAGTGAGGTACCACCACAGCATCTTTTCTTTCCTTTCCTCTTCAAAACTGGTCATCAAGAAACCCTGACTTTTTGGCATACCCAAAGATGTTAGAGGCAACACTGGAGCATGGCATTGGAGATCACATATGAAAGGATCTCAATAAGAGAAGAAAAAGAAACTGAAAAAATGAACCCACAAATCCACATCTAATACACTTCAAACAGATTATAGCTGAACACTACAATCAACAGTTGGATTTGATGAATTCAGAGATTGCTTCCAAACTAAATTATTCTGTGATCCTATGAAATCTGGCATCTAACCATGCAAGTTAGAAAGAAAACATCTGACAGGAAAACTGAGGGCTTAAAGAGACGATGTCTAACCATGATGTCAATTAGCACCCAGCAGGCCCTTGAATTTGACCTGTTTGTATTGTTTGACCATCTTCTTCTAGGTGTGCAGCTCTCCTCACAACTACCTGATTAAGAATATGTTTTTTGGAGTCACTGTGTCTCTGGAGAAAGGTGCATTAAATATGCTAAGGCATCTTCATGACTCCATTCCGACAATTTTAGTAAGAATTCCCTCATCCTGCCACTAGATACACATAAGTTTTCATGTACACAAATTTTAGTACCTGCCTAGAACAAGAATTTCTTAACTTTGTCCTGACAATTTGTATGCATGAGTGGGGGTTGAACATTTTATTTCTACATTTCCGAGCAAAAGAAACTAAGAAATTATTGAGGAGTATAAACAAGCCCTGTGTCACTGTCATTTACCCTTACAGAAAGTCACACATGGTGATATTTATTTTCCACTGTCAAAAAACACTGGTAATGTCTTAATGCTTGGCAGCCGCAGTATCTAATCCCCTGCTGTGTTCCTTTCCCTTTGTCCTGCCAAAGCTGAAAATTTGGAAAACGAACATACTTTGAAACTGTTTTGGCTAAATGGTTTGTTGATGAGAGGGAAGGAATCTGTCTTTTATACTACACAGCACCAAAATTCTTCTTAGTTGCATGCTGTATACATTTATCTTCAGTTGTTATGCACTTGTACAAATAATTTTTTTACAAATTCTCATAAATGTTATAAGGAGTGGAAGCCCTTCTAGATATACTTTACCACACCTTGAGTAAAAAGCCGCTGTGCAGTTTTTCTGTGACTTATTTTTGTGTAGTAAGTGGAAGCACTCAGAGACTGTCACCATAAGCAGTGGATTTCTTTGCCTTAGAGGACAAGGGAAGGATGTCCTTAATATCAGATAGGGGAAAAAAGGCAAGAACTCCAAGGCTTGCACACTACCCTGCCTCACAGGCAAGATCAACAGTATCATCCTCACGTGTACTGCAAAGTACAATGTGATACAATACCCCAACTTGCTTAATAATAATGGAATAATGGAATTATTCTGCTAATAATTAATAGAAAAGAAGGGGGGGTTTCAGAGGGAGAGTGTTGTGGTCCACTGATATCACTGGAGATTCTAAACTGCATGGCAATCATTAAGACCCACACAGATGTGGGAAGTTCATGTAAAAGGGACACACATGCATAAGTGTGACTTTCCAGAGGACCACCACACAGGATGACAAGGAGAGACATAGTGTGCCCCTTTTCCTGTTCCCCAGAGAGCAGCTGTGTGGAAGTACAAGCTACCTCCAAGGACAGCTGAAATGGATACTTCACTGTCTGTAATATCATCAGTCAAGCCTCAAATAAAGTCTAGAAGAAGCAAGAAATGTGAGAAAATTGAGGGACTTGCTGAAAATTGAAAGATAAAGGAAGACTGCAGCCAAAGTAGAATGTCTCCTGATAAAATCTGGAGATGTAAATGGTAAGGTCAGTAACAATGCTCCACTGAAGGCCCAGACATGGCCAAACACTTTGGAAGGGTAACAGTTTCTCGCTTTATACCTTCATACTCTACACAGTTGAGTATAGATATACTCTACAGATGGAAGGACCAAGGCAAGGAAGAAGCAAGAAAAAAATTAAAAGATTTCCTAGTGGAGCTGTTTGATATGGCTCTTCTGGGAGGACTGCAATATGTTATCGTTTATGTGCCTCCATAACAATGAGCACAGTGTAATGCCGGCACTATAACTCCATGTGAGTACACTTTAAAATACTAAACCTAAGCAAAAGGACATATCAATATAATTCCAAACATTCTCCAACCTAAATAACACTACTACAGCATACTTTAAAGGAAATCTGAAAGCTTTTGTCAGTGAAAGGTAGGGTTCAACACAATGTTTTAACCAGCAAACCAGATGTAACAATAAAGGAAAGAAATACATTTTTGTCTCAGCAATAATATGCTTCAAAGGTGCAGTTATACTGGATACCTGCAGTTTGCTGGTATTAAAGAAGGGTGGCCTCTGACCCTCTGCTTCATAATTCACTGCAAGCAAGCAGGTATCCTGTGTAAGTGGCCATCATTTCACACGGTATTACTCACTTGCAAGTATAAATGACTACAGCTGGCCCTGCATCCCTGTCTGGACTTGGGTACCCAGCTAAGCAAGAGGGTGTGCTGGATGAGACAATACTCTTTTCCGGAGGGTCGGAGCTTTCCTAAGGATCACGGGCTCCCTCATACCTCAGTTAGCTCATCGACGCGGTCGTATGAACCTCCTTTTGCGAAATTAAGAGCAGTTTCTCACAGACCGCCTGACTTGAGGCAGCCGAAACACAGATGCGTTTTCCCCTGGGATGCCCTGTATTTATGTGCTTATTTATTCTAAATACTAGTCGCGGAGTGCGGGACCGAGC
>NW_008659801.1:0-12785 GCF_000695815.1 Acanthisitta chloris | reverse complement strand
CTTTTATCAACCAATAGTACAGAATAGTATTATTTTCCATAAACACAAATGAACTGGCATTAATTCTACTACTTGCTTTTAATTATTTATGAATTCAGTTTTGTATTACCTGTTTCCTTATTTTTCCAATTATTTATGTGACACTGACAAGCCTGTGATTACTTGGGCTACGTCTGTTATTATTTTTAAATATTGGCATGTTAACTATCTTTGGCACTCCCAAAAATTTTCCTGTGTAGCAAGGGTTACTGAATATCAACTAATTCTACTACTTGCTTTTAATTATTTATGAATTCAGTTTTGTATTACCTGTTTCCTTATTTTTCCAATTATTTATGTGACACTGACAAGCCTGTGATTACTTGGGCTACGTCTGTTATTATTTTTAAATATTGGCATGTTAACTATCTTTGGCACTCCCAAAAATTTTCCTGTGTAGCAAGGGTTACTGAATATCAACGTTAATAGTCAAACTTCTCAACGACACAGGTTAGGTTATCCTTAAACCCACTGCATACAGGTTATCCAAACCTGCTAATTTAATCACGTTACATTTCCTGTTTCAAAGCACAAGAGAAACAGCTTCAATGTTCCTGAAGTGAACATAGCTCATATCCCTCCACATCAAGTCAGTAAGAACAGGGAATGCTCAGGGTCCCCTATCACTTGGAATAAGTCATAGGGGACAATGACAACAATTTCAACCTGCGATCCAGAAGAGAAGGTCATGAGTGAATACTCTTTGGCCTGTAAGTTGTTAAAACACATTTTTTCTGGTTTAGCAGATGTGGAACCTGAGGTTTAGGGAACCTTAGCAACATCCACACTGCACGTACCAAATGTCAGAGTAGAAATCAGAAGGTCTGAGCCCCTCCAGGCCTGACAACTATAAGCAGTTCCCCTCATACATCCTCCTCTGTGTAACCCAGAAGTTCCAGCCAAAAATCATGGCATCAAAGCACAGCCAAAAACATACAACTGTTCATTAGTAGTTGATTATCTTTTTATTGGAATCACAGTTGACACTAGCAATTAAAAGGGAAGTAAATCAATTCATTTCTGGGTAATGCAGACATATATAAAAATATTGGCAATGGCCCTCAAAGTTCCATGCTTGACTCTGCCCAACCCTGTTGGGACCTAGAAAAACAGCCAGGGAGGTTACATGTCAAAATGTGTCAGTATAGTACTGGAAAAAAAAAAAAATCCACATTTTATCTTTATTTGTTGTACAGCTGAATTTCTGAAATACACAAGTATGCAAGTAGGAATTAAAAGAATTATTAAGTCAAAAGAAAAAATAAATTAAAAATTTAAATAATATCTGATATAGTCTAGTACTAAAACAGTCACACTGCTATATAGCATTTTCTGAGTTATGTTCAAGTAGGAAAGCAGCTGAGACTCACTAGTGTCACTGAAACAACCTATAATGGGGAAATAGTGAATTGCCCTTGGCCAGAGTAGCTAATACAAGTTATAAATTTCAATTCTGTTCCTTTATGCTTAGTGTTTGGAAATGTGGAGTGATCCAGTAACAATAAGAAATCTTTATAAATTTAATTCTGCACTTGCTTCTTCGTGATTTCGCATTCTAAAGCACTCAGGCAAAAGAAAGGCTGCATTAAAACAACATCAGTGACTCATTCAGGAGTTCGGCAATACCATATCTGAGATCACTTTTATAATGTTAATTCAGCTCAGCTGTGTGAGTCCCTTGCCAAACAGCACGTCATTCAATGAGAGCATTCTTTTTCAGGAGACCCCTGTCTCACTCAGATCTGGGAATTAGTCAACAGTTTGTGTTGAAGAAGATGCTGAATGTGAGGCTGTCAGTCCCTCATTTGCTATATAAGAGTAGTTTGATGTAGTAAAGGAGGTAGCACTTGCAGAAGGGTTGCTGTATCAAGGAATCTGAGTATTGCCCAGAAGACTTCAAACTTCTCTTTCTCTATAAAATTCCAAAGCCATACTGGAATCATTTAAATCACAGCTTTTAAAAATTGTCATTCACTCAGTTTTTTGCATTTTCTATAGCAAATTTTAAATCCTTCCAGCTTGATTTGTGTGATTTTAAAGTCTCATAGTTGTAATTTAACTTTTCATAGACTGTAGGTCTTAAAGGAATTGCAGCTACCCACAGTCAGAAGTTGCTATTCATCTAAACAAAAGTGACTGTGATAATTTGCCCACTTTGATCTTTTACTATTCTTGGAACGTAATTCCAAAGGACTATAGGCAGACTGAACTTACGAATTACTCTGAAAAATCAGGTCCAAGGTACCTCATCTTAGGCATCCCAAGTTAGTGAGCAATTTCAGCTATACTTCCTTTGCTTTTATCTAAAATATGTAATGAATGTAAACCAAAATCTGTACAAAGTGTATGTTGACCAATTCCTCAGCTCTTTGTCCTGCTTCCCAAGATAAAGAAACATTCATAGCTAGACCTGAACCTCCACCAGTGGTTCTTCATTGAGGTGCTTGGTCTGCATTGAAGATTTTGTGGAACATCACAAAATGCACTTGCTGTGTAAGCTGTACATCAGCTTAACTCATTTTTGGCAAGCAAAGATGATACCACTGACTCAGCTCATGAGATTAAAGACAAATTGGTGGTTGGTTGTGAAGTGCTCAGATGCTGGCATGAGGAACACCATAGGAAAGTCTGTAAGAAATTAACAATGTCTATCAAGAACAGCGTCTGAGCAGAGAGTGATAAATAAAGTGCAAGATCACATGTTGAAATGGGAAGATAAACATGATGAATTATTTGGGCACCATCCATTCTATCCAAAAAATGAGGTAAGGGTATATTGAAAGAATCATATATTATCTCATAATGCAAGGCCATTGAAAGGTGCCTTCACAAAGGTGCAGGTAAAGTTGGTACAGATGTTTTTAATTCTGACCTGTTCTGAATGTTCTCATCTTTGCTGATCCTTTGGCAATAACCAAATGTGCCTGTTTATATGCCATTTCCTACATTTTTGTTAAAAGAAATCTTACCTACTTCATCTTGAGCAAAGATACATAGATGCCATTTATTTCATGACATTTGATGGAGACTTTTGAGTTCCCTAATTTGTTGAAACTACTATACCTCTGATTTCAAAATTTGCATCGTTAAGAGATACTTGCTCGGATTACCCAAACATACCCTGACATATATATGCACTAGGTACCCAGCTCAATATGGAATTAAAGTATGTAAACAAGCTCAAGTAGATATAAGAAATTACACATCCAATTGAGCAACTCTTCTCTGATGCTTGCTTTTGCTAATTATCTGGTCTATAACACAATATTATTGTCACATACACTTTTTTTCCCCCTTATGACTTCCATTTTTATTTGCATATTAAAATATGGGTTTAAATAAATTACTTTATCAAAATCAGTTGAAAATCTGTTGCACTGCCAGGCACCACACCTGCATTTACAAATCCCTGGTTGGTGCTTTGGTCATGGGAAAATCTTTCCTTCCTTTTACTACTCAGTAGAATTCAGTTCTTAAAATATTACTCCTATAAAATTTTGTTGAGTCTTGTTTTTTTTAAAATTTAAATAGCAAGAGAAATGTTTTTCCAATAGCACTATTGAGTGAAATCCAACATTGATTCCTGTCTCGCTTTCAGTAGCATCCAGTCTCTGGCTCAGCTGTATTCACTTCACTCCTCACTTGCGTGGACCTTACTTCCTACTCCATTTTAAAAGGTCTAAATTTTACTTCAAAGTTTCATTCTGTGTACAGCACCACCTGTGAGAAAAGGCACTTTCTTCATGTATTTGGTTTCATTTGGGCACTTGTTCCAGTGTAAAGTCAAATCCTCTTAAACCTTCAGTTGGCTTCCACTTCATTGATGGGCACCCTATGCATTGAGGAGCTGTGAATAAAGTTTTATCCATCATTGTGATCTCTTAGTTTTTCATATATCAGTAAACTGAATATTCTAGCAAGAATCTTTTCATATTACTTTAAGTGTTATGATACAATGCCCTGTAAAACTGTTTCACCAATATAACATCCATCAAACCAGAGATGATGTGAGACGTTAGGCTGGGGCCATCTACTGGACACGTTGCTGACTTTCACTGAGATTTGAAAAACCACTTTTCAAGTGTAATTCTCTTGTAATTATAAAAATACCAGAATGTATTAATCAATTAATCACCTAAAGATGTGATCTTTCTTGTGTACTGGTTATTCTTTTTAAGTTTAAATATTCAGTGAACTTAATATGGCCCAGTTATCAAAAAAAGAAGAATCTCTTTATCTTGCTTTCATGAACAAAATAAAAATGGAGGGGAGGAGGCACTTCTCACTAACACCAAAAAGCAAGGCATAAAGTCATATTAATGTCAAGATTTAAACCATTTAATAAAGTAATCAATCCACTTAAACAATTCTTATTGCGTTACTTGATGCTTTGTACGATTTCACCCTGACTTTGTATGTGTTACTCTAAAATAGCTAAGATGCACTAGGTACAGTTTTCTCGGGATTAAAAAATATCTCGGTCAATTTTATGATGTTCTTTCAAGGTTTGTATTAAAAATAAAATTCAGACAAAAAAATGTAGCAGATGGACAGAAGACTAAAGCCTTTAAAACCAGAAGTTCTAATAAACAAACTACTACAAACTAAAAATAACCTAGATAATTTAGCTCAGAGGCCAGAAGTATATTTATACAATGATGCTGTTAAGTATGCATTTACTCATTTATTGCATGATAATACTGGTAATTATTTGTGCTGTAATTTAATCTTATTTCTATTATTGTAAGACTATATGCAACTTTTAACTGTTTTTGCAAGCAAGAGAGCATTTTACAGATTTTAGCAGTTTAAGAGAGATCCTTTGCACCTATTGTATTAGTATGCATATACATTTATGTATATGTAGCTTTACACACAGACACAAATATATACAGATTAACTCATTATGCTAATGTCTATGCATACACATATATGCATGTATATATACATATACATGCATATATGTATATTCATGTGTACATATACACACATGCACACCTATATATCACACCTAACTTGTACCGTTTACACTCTCAGTTAAACAAAATCTTCTGCTGGCTCTTAGTTAAAAATCTGCTGTTATTCACATTTGTCCACAGTACACCCATCAGCAGGAGAGACTTCTAACAGGAGCTGTAAGTGACAAGTGATTTTATCAAGGAATGCAAAATGCAATTTAAAATGTATAAAAGGCAGATAAAAAAGAAGGCTTCCCAGCATAAACAGTAAAGCGTAAACATATTGCAGGTTTGGAGACCAGACTATGGGAGCTAAAACTAGGAAGAAAGATATTGTCACCATCACAAATGGAACGGGTAGAAACACCTGCAAGACAAAGGAAAAAATGGTTTAGGAAATGAACCAACCAACTGTGATTTTATGCCTCATTTGTATAAGTAACAACTCGGTTTTTGCCACAGTACAGTACCATTTCTCACACTGCTATAAACTCACCCAGGACAAGAGTCACCTGACCTCAAATTGCCTACAAGATAGGCATCTTTTCTAAAATATTTGTTCTGTCGTCAAGGGGGAGAGATAGGTGATACCTGAATTCCATCTGCACACGTAAGCTATTACAAGTTCCTAAAAGACACTCAGGGCTGGGTGCCTAGAAGAAGCCTTGAGAACAAGATTACACTTCTAACCCAGCTTTCTGACTGCCACATTAAGAGGAAATTCAACCTATCCTTAGTGTCTGTGGTTGTGTCAGGAAAGATGAGAGCAGATCAAGGTCTAATTAACTGTGAATGGCCAGCCTGGGTCCCACACTGTTCCACACTGGTACAGTTCCATGTTGATTGCACATCCCCCCCATTCTGCATATAACCATCTCCTGTTTTCAAGTGCAAGTTCCCTGAGGTAGAGACCATCTGTTTGTTTCTCTTCCTTCTACAGTGAAGCAAAGTTTTTGAATGAGGCTCTAAGCATTGAGATTATTGTCTGCATTTTTGTGACTACCTGCTTTGGGCTCACACTTGTTCCGTAACTTTTGCATCCTACCTGTGACTCAAAAAAGATCTGTAAAATTATTTTGTAACTTAGTTCCATTTACTTTGTATGGTCGACAGAGATGAGGTTCCCGGTACCGCAGTACAATCAGGCTTGCACAAGTCAATCCAATCATAAGCCAGGTAGAAAATCCAAAGTAATTTGTTAACATAATAAGGTCAGAGGGGATGATAAAAATGGATGCAATGATGGTTGAAAAAATCATGGCTGGTGCTGGAGTACAGGAGTGGACATTAAGCATGGATATTATAACAGGTAAATGTCCTGACTGACTTCCAGCATAGCTTAATCGACCTAGTGCGAACACGCTGCTGTTGAGGGCACCAAATATTGAGACAGCAACAGAGAGAGGAATAATCCAGGCAACAGAAGGGATCACTCGATCAGCCCAGGTGACTGCCACAGCAACTGCAAGAAAGCAAAGCATTAGCATAGTACAGGTACCATGATGTGAACCACTGACAGACTCAACAGAAACAAAACTTAAAATACAAGAAACACCTATTATTTACCAGCAATGCCTGGGTTTTTTTGTTATGGTAGTCAAACATCAATCTAATCCTAAGGGTATTTCATTCAGGAACTAAACATTTCCTGGGAGGATGACAGCAAGGAGTGCTGCCTGTGCAAGTCAGGTAAACCTTCAGGGGCCAATATCACAGTATTGGGCTGTCCAGCAGGAGCAAGCTGCACCTCACTGCTGTGCATCACAAATGCACACACGTGGGCAAGGAAAGAAATTAACATCTTAGCCCCTGGTGTGATCACAGCAGAGACATGACCTACTGTAATAACAAAACTGCCAACAAGAGCACATGTATGTGCAGAGATGGGTCAGCAAATGTACTATTAATGAGATTTTGCTTTGTGTGAGCAGAGAAATCTGAAAGATTATATCTGAACAAGAGGTATTCAATGTTGCTTGGAAATTAGCTATATTGCAGCGGGGATTAATATTTAGTGGGTCTGTAACCAAATGCCATAGTGAATGTAGATTTTGCAGTGACCCGCACAGCACGTGAAGCTGTTAAAGATAGCTCAAACAGTCCCCTGCAAAAAAATGTAGTGAAAGAACAAGAACCACAGCAATGCATAGCAATGTTTGAAACCAGCTATCGTTTCAAGGCTATTTCCATAGCTGGCATAGATAAACACAGTTCCCCTAGTGTGTATAGAGCTGTTCATGCAATCTGGGCAGCTGCTATTCACGGATGGTCTGGTATTCACTGCCTCTTTCATTGGTAGGATGGATCTGCACATGTATCCATGTCTCCCAGCAGACAGCCTGACAATGGCCGAGCAATAATACAAGGTTGTTGAGTGACTGCTATGCTGCTCCCATTTATGTTAGTGAGCTGTTTTCACAGGAGAAAAATAATTGATCCATCCAAATGAGGTATGCTTTTTGTCACACCTGTAGGCAAGGTCTGACAGCTCAGTCTCATAAAAGTGGGATTTTTCTGCTGTTTGGGCAATCAAGGAGAAATACAGCTTTCCTTGGACCTTCTCATGGGCAGCTTATTGGTCCAGGATCTGAGAGAGTCTTTACATACACTGGGCTTTCATATGGGCTCTTATAAGGAATCACAGTATTTATTAGAGCCTGAGGGAGCTGGGGTTGTTTAGCCTGGAGAAGAGGAGGCTCAGGGGAGACCTTATCACCCTCTACAACTACCTGAAAGGAGGTTGTAGTCAGGTGGAGGATGATCTCTTCTCCCAGGAAACCAGCAGTAGGACAAGAGGGCACAGACTCGAGCTCTGCCAGGGGAGGTTTAGGTTGGATGTTAGGAAGAGATATTTTACAGAGAGAGTGATCAGGCATTGGAATGTGCTGCCCAGGGAGGTGGAGGATTTACCATCCCTGGAGGTTTTCAAGATTAGACTGGATGTGGCACCTGGTGCCGTGGTCTAGTAACGATGGTAGGGTTGGACTTGATGATCTTTGAGGTCTCTTCCAAGCCAGCTGATTCCATGATTTTATGATTCGTGAGTAACCCACAAACACACAACCAAAATGGCTACATTTTTGTGCCCTTAGTCTTTTCTATATTACTGAACATGATAGGCCTGTTCACCTCCTGAACAGTAATGGCTGTAGCCTGAGACACCACACAGGGAATGAAAGGAGCCAAAGGATTAAATCTACAGGAAAAGAAAAGTCTTCTCTACACTCAAGACCTGACTTTATCCTGATTTTCCAAGTTTTAATACATTTCTGATTTTTTTTTTTAAACAGTGCAGGAACACATCAACATATTCAACACCTAATAACATGTCTGCATTCAAGTCCGACTTGTGTCGTGCCGTAAAATGAAACCTGAATTAGCTCTTTAAAGAGAATGAACCCAAACTTCTGGACTGTAAAATCAGGTGAGCATAAGTAACCCAGTGCATTGACATCAGACTGGTATGCTAATGGACCATACCTGCTTAATTAAAAAAATATTAAATCCATACCTGAAGAGACAATTTCCTTAGGTGTGAGGACAGTCAGATATGAGATGTTCACCAGTAAATAAAAAACAATTACTGCAGGAACACCAGTCATCACAGTTAAGGGGATAGTTCTACTGGGGTTTTTCATCTCTTCTGAAAAATATGATTAAAAAAGACTAATAAAGAAATCAGCATAGCTTCTGCAAGTGTTTTTCAGTGGTGAATCTGTGCAGAGTTTGACAAGACTAACACCAAAGTCCTGCCCCAATGCCTAATAATGGCCCCTAGACAACACAGCTTGTGAAGTCCTACAGTGGTTCTCAAAAAGGTTACTATCAAAGAAGCCTTAAAAAGTATTTTTATTTAGCTATTTTTAATTACTTTGGAAGGAGGGCCAGATGAAGGACTAATTGACAAAAAAATGACAAAAGAAATTATAACTTCTCTTTGACTTGATTCAACGCATATTTGACTTACATTAGAAAATTGATTTGGTAAGGAATTTTCAAGTAGCCTTACTTGTATATCACCAACTTAAACATGAGACTCAAAAGTCAGATTAGTTATTCTTACACCACTTCACGAGTTCTGATCTGAAACTTTCTGAGTGTACTGTCCTATTCCTACACAAAATCTTTCTCTTTGCCCTTCTATCGGGAAATACAGAGAAAGTAACAGGAAAGACTGAAGGTATAGATAGAACAATAATGCAGTGTTATAAAAGGGGGTCACTCCCAGCTGGATTCAATGATGATTATTTTCCAGGGCAAAGTTGGTAGAAGAAAACTGTTTAGTGCTAAGCCTGGCATCTTATATTAGAACCACTCTTACCAAATAAGAAAAACTCCACATTTTGTAGGTGAACAACTCAGGTACTGGCACACATTCCTAAGCATCTGGTAGTCCAGCAAAAGATGGAACTGCTTTCCAGAAGCCTAATAATTCATCCTCATCTCAATCAGAAAGGGTCTTTTTCATCTCCTTCACTCCTTCCCTCTTACTCCCTCTCTCCTTTCTGCTTCCCTCAGCATTTACATAAGATTTCCTGAATATTACCAGCCAATAACTCACAAGAGGAAAGAAAAGTCAAATGTGCAGCTTACTTAAGCTCTTTTTAGGGGACAGAAATCCCTTTCCTCCTTCAAATATTATTCCCATCTGCTGCCAGAATATCAGCCCTGGCTGAAGTGCATAGACCTGGAACTGAATGAGCCCAACAGTGGAATTCAGTCCACAACAGTGAATACAGACTATCAGAGAATTTGAGATTTATTTCAAATGTAAGAAATACACTTGGCAATTTTGAGCCCAGGAGAGGACAATCACCAAAATTCCCATTTAAATTTATCTTTCCATTTGTTTTGTTGCTTGTTACAGTCCTGCCATCCAGCTGGCACCTGATGCTTTAGCTAAAGCTCACAGAAGTGGAGTTATTGTTGACAAACAGGAAACTCAGTCCAGAGCAGAACTCTCGCACAGCTTACATCTGTCTAAACAGCTCTGCTGCCCAGTGTAAGGCATTTATTACCACTGCTAACTGATCAGAAAATAAATTAATATTCTACCAACAGTCTTGTATTTTCTCAGTCCTAGAAAGCTAAGTGCTTGTCTTTAAGGACAAGCTTTGTTATTATTGCAATCCAGCTATTGCAGCATTAACAGTCAACTTTTTAAACATTAACTGAATTTTCACGCTGTTCTCACCACTGAACTTTGTGTTACACATTTCACACGTTCAGTTTATGTAATGTTTTACATGATAGAGGCCAATGGATACCTATGGTTAAAGATATAAGAGCAATACCCACTTGTTTACAACTTACTTCCATAAACCTGATGCTACTATAAAACACTATTCATTTAACTTGTGATGTGAATAACTAACATTATGAACATCATGTCTGCAACTTTCATGAGAAACTGCTCTATTTATTACTGCCACATGTCATCAGATACAGAAGAGGGTAAGTAAATATGCAAAAATATTTTGAATATGTTAAATGAGTACAAGTTATATGAAAGGTTTTATACCACTTTCCTTAGATCCCTCTTCACCTTCTGTGCAAAACTCTATTTTCCCAAGAAAATGTATCCATACAATTACTATATTTTAACACAATTCAAAATTAATGTGTCCATGTACAAACCAGCTGCATAACCTCGGTGGAGGCACAGAAAATTTCAACAGAAAATATCTTTTTTGATTTAGTCCTTACTGTGCACAGAGTTCATCATGGATAACTTAATCCTTTCCTAAAAATACACTGACATGGACACTGAGAAAGACACAAGGCAACTTTTTAAGGTATAAATAATTCTGTCTAAGTATGAAATTTTGAACTAATTATTTTGATTTCTCCTGTACTCCTCTGGAAATGTCAGTTTGGTTCTGGAGACTGCACAAAAAGTAGTAAACATCCCTACAGAGGAACAATTCCTTTTCTACCAGCTACAATACACAGCAGACTTGCATAAAACATGAGAGACCCTATGGTCTTGAAGGAGAGACAAGTTCTACCACGATGAGCTGACGAACACAAGAATGGTAACTGCAGAACAAAATCTAAAGAAAAGGAGTGAGATACCTGCCATATAGTTGAGGGACCACCAGCCACCATATGCATACAGTCCTTGGAAGAAGGCTTCAGCAATCTGTGAGGCATTGGGGATCTCTGAGCCAAACATGTCCTCAAACCTGGCCAGACTCTCCGGTTGCCTACTAATGAGGAGAACTATGCCGCCGACAGCAATCACAGACAAGGCCATCATCTTCAGCAGAGTGAAAACCGTCTGCACCCACGCAGCCATTTTGACACTGAGGCCATTCAAAATCCCCAGGGACCAGAGAATGGCCAAGGCCAAGCATTTCTTCAGCACTTCTGGTGCAGGGCAAACGCCATAGAAGGGCTGGGTGGCATATTCAGCAAACAGCAAGGCTCGAGCAGCATTTGATGCCGGCTTGGTAAACATTGATGTCCAGATAAACACAAAGGCAGGTAGGGAGCCAAGGCCTCTTTTAACATGACTGTATTCCCCTCCAGAGAAGGGCAGAGCAGTTCCCAGTTCCGCATAACAGAGGGATCCCATCAGAGAAATCAGCCCAGACGCAGTCCAGATCGTTAGTGCAACGCCAACGTTGAGTAAGGAATGCTTTAACACCCCCATGGGAGACACGAAGATCCCTGCCCCGACAACTGATCCTATAATAAAACTTACCCCATCAAAATAACCTATGTTTCTTTTGAGTTGCATCTTGGCCTTTTCTTTCCTTCCCACATCTTTGGGATCATTGCTTTCTCCTTTTCCCATTTTTTTCTGGGTTTTTTTTCACAGCAGATTTCACTCCGTTGTTAGCAGTCTGTCATGACCCTACTTGCTAGTGAAACGGGAAGCTTGGCTTAATCATTCAGAAAAGAGAGCATACTTTGGGTTTTGATGTCCTCTCTGTGAAGATGATTAACCAAATACCTCAAGAAACATTGGCAAATCATGTACAGGTTGGTTTAATATGTACTTCAGAAATTATTACTGTCTGCAGGTATTTTTAAAGAAAACGGCATAACAAATAATGCACAGCAAATGCTCTTTTTTCAGCTGATTTTCATCAACAGATTTCAATTTGTTTACATATGCCTTCAGAGACAACTGTGGGAGATGTAAAAGGTTGCATATGAGTTTGTTCATTAAACCCTGAATAAAACCATATGTAAAAGGTATAGGGCAAATATATTCACAAAACTTTAGAGAAATATTCTAAGTAAAAGAATTTACTTAGTACTTAGGGGGGGGATGAAACAAAGAAGCTAAAAAAGACTAATCAGTGATAGACTGGGAGTTTCTTACTAAGCAGCTGGCGCAGCTGGCGTTGCCTGTTTGTTTGTCCTTGCTCTACACTGACATGCACACTGCAAAGAGAGGAGATACTAACCAGGGCCAAGAAGGAAGTGACAAGAGGAATGGGCCCCAAGAGAGGAATTTAGGGATGCCCCAGCCGGGCAAACAAAGTGAGATCCAAAAGGTAATTAAGAACCTGCTGAAGCGAAACAAGTCAAGGTAGAAGCTCACAGCAGGATGTTATCTTATCTTGCCAGATATGTAGAACACTAACCTTAGGATTGCTTTAGCTTATTAACACAAGGAATACCGCAAGTTAATCAATAAATGTAGAATAGAAAATATAGGTAAAAAGTTAAAAGGTGTACAACAGGTCGAGGAACCTACACACGAAAGCACCGAGACGGGAATCTCCAGCTCTCCGAACACAAGGAGGTGGGAACAGAGCCCCTAGCAACAACGGG
>NW_008659800.1:35884-36233 GCF_000695815.1 Acanthisitta chloris | reverse complement strand
GAGCCCCTCGCCCCCCGGGGGTGCCCAGCGCCCCGACCCTGCGCTGGAGCCCGCGGGACCGGCAAGGAACAGGCGCAGCGTGGAGGCACTTGCTCTCTTTTCCTCTTTGCTCTCCCTCCCAGCCGCTATAACGCCCGCAAAGGAGGGATGCGTTTGCTGTCCCCTTTGGGACGTCCGTTCAGGGGCTGTCCCTCCGCGGTCCCATAGCGTTCGTGTGGCCAAGGGGCTCTGAAAGGCACTCCTCTGACCAGACTCGTGGGGCGAGGTTCAGTGAAAATAGGAGCCATTCCATCGTGTTTAGGGTATCACTTTGGAAAAGCCAAATGGGAATTTGTGACTGCCTCAGCAG
>NW_008659800.1:11262-35861 GCF_000695815.1 Acanthisitta chloris | reverse complement strand
AACTACATAGCTTCACTCACAGCATCTCTGTTTCCCGAGGCTGGGCAGGCAGCACGTGACAAGCAATCCCTGCTTCGAGGGACCTAAAATCTGACTAGAAAAGCCTGATGAAAGCTCAACTCTTCAAAGATATTTTAGTTCAGAGTCACCTCATGATTTCACTGTACTTATATCCTCTCAGAGCTTCTGTTGTTGTCTATTGTACCTGGTAAGATCATGGAAAAGATTATCCTGGGAGGTACTGAAAAGCATCTGAAAGATAACACAGTAACTGGACACAGCTAGGATGGCTTCATGAGGGGAAAGTCCTGCTTGTCGACCCTTATTTCCCTTCATGACAAGGTAGCCCACCTAGCTGATTAAGGGAAGCCAGTTGATGTAATCATTTTAGATTTCAGTAAAGCTTTCAATACCATCTTTCACAAGATCCTTCTGGACAAAATGTCCAGCATAAAACTGGACAGACACACTATGCGAGCAACTGGGTGAGCAACTGGTTCATGGCTCAGGGGCAAAGGGTTATGGTGAATGGGATTACACCAGACTGGCACCAGTCATTAGTGGGTTCCACATGGGTCCATCTTAGGCCCAGTGCTCTTCAACATCTTCATACATGGCTTGGACACAGGACTTGAAGGGCTATTAGTAAATCTGCAGGTGATACAAAATTGGGAGGAGCTGTTGATTCCCTTGAAGGCAGAGAGGCCTCGCAGAGAGACCTAGGCAAATTAGAGGGCTGGGCAATCACCAACCATATGAAGTTTAACAAAGGCAAGTGCTGGATTCTGCACCTGGGACAGGGAAACCCTGGCTGTATGCACAGACTGAGGAATGAGATGCTGGAAAGTAGTGCCACAGAGAAGGACCTGGGGGTCCTGGTTGATGGCAAGTTGAATATGAGTCAACAGTGTGCCCTGGCAGCCAGGAAGGACAACTATCCTGGGGTACATCAGGCAAGGCATTGCTGGTCAAGGGAGGTAATTATCTGCCCTAGGGACAGGGAAACCCTGGCTGTATGCACAGACTGAGGAATGAGATGCTGGAAAGTAGTGCCACAGAGAAGGACCTGGGGGTCCTGGTTGATGGCAAGTTGAATATGAGTCAACAGTGTGCCCTGGCAGCCAGGAAGGACAACTATCCTGGGGTACATCAGGCAAGGCATTGCTGGTCAAGGGAGGTAATTATCTGCCCTACTCTGTGCTAGTCTCACCTTGACTTGAATATTGTGTGCAGTTTTGGGCACCACAATGTAGGAAAGATATTAAGTTATTGGAAAGCATCCAAAGGAGGCAATGAAGATGTTGAAGGGCCTTGAGGGGAAGCCATATGAGGGGCTGAGGTCACTTGATCTGTTCAGCTTGGAGAAGAGACTGAGGGGAGACCTCATCATTGTATACAACTTCCTCATGGAAGGAAGTGCAGGGACAGCACTGACCTCTTCTCTCTGGCAACCAGTGACAGGACCCAAGGGAATAGTTGAAAGTTGCATCAGGGGAGGTTTAGGTTGGCTATTAGGAAAGGGTTCTTCACCCAGAGGGTGGTTGGGTACTGGAACAGGCTCCCCAGGGAATTTGTCACAGCACCAAACCCAACAGAGTTCAAAAGACATTTGGACAACAATCTTAGGCACGTGCTGTGATTATCAGGGATGTCCTGTGCAGGACCAGGAGTTGGACTAGATGATCCTTGTGGGTCCCTTCCAACTCTGATTATTCTGTGATTGCTATCAGGTTATAAGGTCAGAAGTTGCCTTTTCTTGTTGGCCCCTGCTTAGCACAGTGGGTCAGGATTAGAGCTGTTTCACAGCAAGTGTGATCCCCATTTATTAATAACAGCTTGGGAGATGCAAGTTGAGTTGTCAGTGTGCTCACAGGAGATCAGGAGTAAAGCTGGAAAGGAGCAACAACCACGGGAAGTTGATTCTATCACCGTAATTGCTGGGAAACAAAACAATTGTAAAACATCAATAAAGATTTAATTACATATTGATTGCTGCTAAAATGTTCCCTGGGTGAACAGGTGCTTTAATAAAGCGGAATCAATTCCTAAGCTGTTCTAACCAGTCTTTCCTAAATGCAAATATTGACTTGGGGCCTTTCTAAGGCCCTTTCTAATTCACAATTTTATTAGCATGATTTTATTGCACAAAAATCAAGATAAAATCTTTCCAAGGAAAAGGTAACAGGAGCAATGTGAAAAATGCCCAGGACTAGTGCAGGCCTTCTGCTGCCTGTGTGCCAGCCTTTTTCCACCTCCTGTGCTGCAGAAAAACCTGTGTGCAGGGGGTCTCCAGGGACTGCCACCTTGCTGTCCTCCCGGGTGGCTGCTCTGTGTCCTCAGACACAGTGTGCACATGGCAGGAGCTGTGCTATCCATCAGCCTGGTGGGGTGTAGGTACTTTAGCTCTCTGCTCCACTCACACCCAGTGGTACATAGGAATAGCTGACTCCAACTACTAGCTGTGTTCTTGACACCTGGGAAAACTAACAAAAATCTATTCCAGATAGGGTGCTAATGCAAATACATCATGTTTAACCCCTGAAGGTTCCTATTCCAGAGAAAGCTGACCTTATAGAGTGTTGCTTAATTCTCCCAGGATCCCAGTGCAGATGTGACCTGAAACTCAGAAGACCAACCACAGGATCTCCAGGCAGTGACAAGCAAAGGCTCTGCTTCTTAAGAGGTATGTCATCACCATGCCTTCTGGAGAGAAGAAAAGATTGAATGGGTTTGACTTCACTTGTGTTTCTACTTTCAAGTTTGGAATAATTTTTGGTTAAAATTTATTTAAGCATTCTACCTGAGGTTAAAAGAACATTGTTCCTCTCAGGAAGTAGAAGAAGGGAATAGCAAATATCTTAATTGGGCAACATGAGATATCTCTTTCCCATCTCTCCATGTTTAGGGAAGTTTTCTGAGGGCATGAGATCATCTGAGAAAGATATTCAGTCTTCTTGTTTCCCTATGGCTTCCTTAGCAGTGCACAGAGGCATCTCTGGCTGCTGCAGGCTATTGAGCTGGGGCTGGGGTGGGGCAGGCCAAGAGCTTTGCCTGAGACACCAGAGCTGACACTGGGGCATCTGTGAGACAGCCCAGGCAGCACCTCTCTTCAGAGCAGAGGATGGGTTTGCCAAAACACA
Source organism: Acanthisitta chloris (assembly GCF_000695815.1). Classification (NCBI taxonomy): domain Eukaryota; kingdom Metazoa; phylum Chordata; class Aves; order Passeriformes; family Acanthisittidae; genus Acanthisitta; species Acanthisitta chloris. The sequence continues at coordinate 32,721 of NW_008659800.1, read as the reverse complement.
GGACAGCATAGTATGTGGGCCAGGAGGAAGGGAAGGTGGATCATACTAGCACAGATAGACTCAGTATTCGCTCTGGGGTGGGCTGAAGGGAGGCTCGAGGGGAAAGCATCCTTATTTCTGGGCAAATGAGAGCCTTCCTGAATGGAAACCGCGGACTATTTTTTGTTCTAAAGTTAGTAAATTAATGGTAAATTAGTGTTGATTTATTAATGTAACATGCAGCAGTGAGGAAATACTGCCTGCCACAGACATCCAGATGGGATAATAGAATATCCTAGTGTTGTGGCTTATTGCTTGGGTTTCTTGAAGCAGCCTGTTTTGCTGGCAAGGTGGCCATCTGATAATAACTTGTACACCTTCCTTAAGGCCTGTTGGATGGAATCTTCCTTGCAGGTAAGATAGTAAGCGCAAAGATGCTAAGATGGGACTGTGCCAAAGACCTAACAGGCTTTTGTTCGACTTCTGCTTTAAACCCAGATGCCTGAGCTGACCCCAAAGACTCTTCACTTCTTTAGTGGTTGGGGTCAATAACTGCAGAAGAGCCCCATGCTTGGGATACTGCAAGAGATGTTTTGTTTGACACAGTGCAGCAAGTTCTTCTCCTCAGACCACATATAAACAAGGTCACTCCAATTCTCCATCACTCCCATTGCTGCAAACATTGCTGGCCTTGTAAGTAGTTGTTGTTCAATCTTGTGGTGTCATCCATTTGAACCCAAAGGACTCATCCCTGAGGATCCAAGAAATTGTGAGCAGTTTCTGTTGTTTACTAAGAACCACTCATACTTTAGGATTTGTATCTGACTGTCCTCTGAGAACAGGATAGAAACAGCAGCCCTGGGGACCTGGGTTCCTGTCTGTTTGGAGGGAAGCATTATTTATTTAAGCTGTGTTTCTGTTTCCCCAATATTCCTTCCTGTTGCAAATCTCAATTAGCCATGGTGCGTCAGCATCATGCCTTGGATTGCTCATGTCTGTTTGAGCCTCAGAACTGGCATTTCTGACTGCAAGTTGTATGCCCAACACTTCAGAGTGTCACTGGTATGGGAGTTCAAAGCTCCCAGGGGCTTTAACCCATAATACTTTGTATTTTTCTAATTGCAAAAAATACTTATGGTGATATTTTTCTATATGGATATGTCCAAGTGGTTTTATAGTCCTGAGAAACCTTTTCTGCATTTCTGGCTGGATAAAAGAACTTATTACAAAAGAAACACAGATGTCTGTGGGTTCTGTACAAGCAGAAATCTGACATTTGGAGAAATAAATAGCTCTGGATCACACAGAAGAACCAGTACTGTTCTCTCTGTGGTAATGAAGAACAGGATATGTTGTAGGCACAATATTATTAATAAATAGTGAGCAATGCAATATGAATCTGTAATTCAATTTAGGATTTCAGCTGAAATTGCTCTTTGGAGTTATAGATGGCAGTGAGCTCTGAAATTGAGTTACAGCCCAAGCAGGAACTGAGTCATGTGTAGCAATGTTCTAGGGAAGCATAGAATCACAGTCAGCACTGGGCAAAATGTTATTGACAGTACTATATTCACTGAAAAAAAGGCATTTGGTGGACAAAAATGAAATTTAACTGAGCTTATAGATGGATGTCAGGCAGAAGAATAAGGGGAAAAATGAAAGTCAACATTTCCATGTATTGATTTTAAAATGGCAACTTTATTTTAAAAACTGATTCAAGCTGAAAAACAATTATTAAAAGGTTTCATTAATGTGAAGCTGAAGCATGACATTTAATATTTCAGTTTTCCTGAGAACATGTATTTTTATTTCTTTTTACGTTCTGAAATAGCTCCTAAATTTCTGTTTTAGTTTAAGCCAAAGACCCACAGTTTCCCCTTCAGTTCCTTGGCTTAGCCACTGAGCTCAAAGGTTCTTTGTTATTTTAGCTATAATAAAGGCTGATATTATTCAAAAGGGAGGGGAGAGTCATTGCTTTAAATGTCACTAGCAATCTTCTTTAACAGAAGAGATTAGTGTTGTGGGGTCTAATTTCTGAGTTTGAACAGATCCTGAAAGGTCCAGATGACAAGAAATGGGAAGAGGACAGCTGATGCCAATTTCCAGCCTTGCCAGAGCTAGAACACTGGCACAGACTGCCTAGAGAGGTGGTAGGTGCCCCATCCCTGAAAACATTCAAGGGTAGGTTGGATGTGGCTCTGAGCAACCTGACGTATTTGAAGATGTCCCTGCTCATTGCAGGGGGTTGGACTAGATGAGGTCCCTTAGAACCCCAACCATTCTGTGATTCCATGGTAAATCCATTTATTCCTCACTGCTTGTTATGCTTCCGGGACTGAGAGCAAATCCCTGCACAAGGCAGTTTTCTGCTCTGCAGACATGATAGCTCTGGATTTCTAAGCCAGAGCTCTGTTGCCATGAGTAATGTGCTAACTGTAAAATCCAAGTAGATATAGAGCTTTACTTCATGGGACTGTCTATAATGAGGCTAGATTGATTAATTTCAGGAGAGTGTTCAGAATCTATTAAAGAAGCTGTTAAATAAATAGGCTTTTCAAGCAGTAAAGCACGATATGAGTTTCTTCTGAAGCACCAGATATTGGTGCACAGTTAAATTGGTGATCCAATATGTTCTACTTTTTAAGCACAACACTAAGTCTATAGTTCCTTTCTCTTTCATCTGGAACATCGTGTATGAAATCCACAGCCAAACTGATTATCTCTTTTCCTGCCAAGGATTCTGAACAGTCTGGTCAGAGCACCTAGGATACTGAAAAGCAGGCTAATTCCAAAGAAGAGCTGGACAAGATCACCTGTCTTTACATACATAATACTTTGCCTAACAGCTGATTCCCAAATAAAATGGTACCATTCAAAAACTTAGAATGGTGGCTTTGGTTATTGGTGGAAGATAGGGTGATGAGTCTATTTTTAAACCAGCCAAGTACCCATTAGGCATTGCTACTTCTTTTCTGGTTTCCTGGTGAACTTTTCACATGATTCTAATGATAGGTCAAAACTACTTTGTTAAATGTTTCAGTGACAGTAAACACAGCAAAAATAATTGTCCAGAATACATTGTGCCTTAAGGCTCTCTCACTAGTTTAGGAAAACTGTGACTAAAAACTGTGGCATTTGGATGACCTCCCTTTTTCTGTTCTTCCAGCTAATACTAACACTCAAATCTAGTATAAATAAAGGCAAACATTAGTGATAATAAACTTTCAAACTCAGTCACTGATTTGTTTATAGCTAGGTTGGTACTTGAGAGATCCAGTGCAATTTAAAAGGCAATAAATTGAAAAAACTCACTCGTTTTGGAGGCTGTTTATGAACTCTTTTAATTTGGTGTCATATTTATTTGGGGAGAATTAGATTATCCTATTCATTAGATGCTGTGGCCAGTGATGAATGGAACAACATTCCACATCAATGGCATTAATTGAATCCTCGCAAGCACAGATAATACCCCTGCAGGAAACAAGAGAAGATGGAAAAGTTCTCCAAAGTAGGTCTGCAAATACTGCAGGGATGAGGGAGCACTACTAGGCTGCTAGGATAGTTGGCAGCAGTTGAATGCTTTTCATTTTTTGTGAGACTCCTTAAAGAGTAGTTATGATCTTTGGGCATACAATTAAGATTGGATCTCCATGGCGCTAGGCACTGCACAAGTGGATGTTAAGGGTGTGGATGTTAAGCTCCTGCTCCAAGTCTGAGTTTAAACAGCAAAATAACACAATGTATGGGACAGGTGGCAGGTGTAGCCAAGGAGGAAATAAGCAGCTTAGATTGTGGTTTAGTGGTACAGATTAACTGTGGTGTTAACTACCTGCTGCCCTTACAGACCTCATATGCTTCCTTTACCCTGGCACTTAACTGACTGGGATATATGCTGGCTATGGGGACAAATCAGTGGGGAATTTACCTCAATATTTGTAGCCTGAGGCTGCAAATTTGTTTCAAGGGGTTGCCTGAACCAACTGAACAACTCACTGAAGACATTCTGTTCCCCTTTCCCTGCTCCCAACCATGTAGTCTTGCCTGTTACTTCTCCCAGGCCTTGTCTAATTTTGGTTTGTTTAGTCTTGCGAAGAGGCTCAGGGGTGAGCTCATGACTCTCTACAATACCCTGAAAGGGGATTGTAGAGAGGTGGGAGATAGTCTTTCCTGCCATGGCTGCAGGGAGAGGACTAGAGGGAAGGGCCATGAGCTGCGACAGGGGTGATTCAGATTAGATGTTTGGAAATTTTTTTTCCCTGATAGGGTGTTCAGGCACTGGAGTAGATTGCCCAGGGAGGTGGTGGAGTCACCATCCCTGGAAGTGTTTAAGAGGCATCTGGATCTGATGCTGGTTTAGGGGTTACAGCAGAGTGGCAGATGAATAGCTGGAATTGATGACCTTAGAGGTCTCCTTTGACCTTGATGATTCGATGATTCTATGATTCTAATCACATGCCAGCCCAAACAGCAAAATATTACCTTAGTACTTCTTAGCCTGGGAAGGAAATTGCATCACTTAGCCTATCATAGCCAAGGCAACAGGGAAACCCACTTGGGTGGGCAGGGAGCTCTTAGTGCAGCTCAGTGATACCAAATTCATGTCCTTCCTTTCCTGCTGTCTCAGCCCCCCACCCTAGTTGGATAACCAGGCTGTGATCTATAGGGGTTATAGCATGTGGAAGGAGTGGAGGGGAGGGCTGCACCAGTCATCCAGCTGGGTGCCCTGCTTGGGTTTGGACATTGCACCCATACAGATGCTTTTAGAAATGGGACTCCAGCTCAGCAGGCATAGGAAAACTTTTCAGCATGTCTTGTCCAGAGTCACCCATTGTGTTTGACACAGAACCAAGGAGAGAGTAGAGGTCTCCTGAGCTGCAGACTTGTGCCATCACTAAATCCTTTGCCTCAGGGGAAATCTATTTCAGATGGAAGCATAATCAAGAAGTCTGACAGACCTTTCAGTAAAACTGATTTAGAGCTTGGCTTTGTAAAAATACCCAGATGATTTTCTCCTGGCTCATCAATAATACATGCTTGGGTCTGTTGAGGATTTCTCAGAAATGTGTCATTCTGCCAGGGAGCGTGTCCTATTGATAGAGCCATAAGCCACTGCCAATTAATCAGGGCATAATGCAGTGTTCAAAAATGAGCATGAGCTTTTCATGCCAGTCTTCTTTGATTCATGCCTCCGCTATGATTCATGCCAGTCCTCTTTGAGATGAGCAGCTGTTTGTTATGAGCGAATTACTTTATTGTCAGTGAAAGGTGAAAAGCAGCCTGAGACACTGATGGGCTTTGGTGCAAAGAGAATAGGAGCTTCATCAAATTCTGAGTTTCCCACTTGCTTCCTATGGTAGAGACTTTGCTCTTGCACATCCCAGTGGCACAAAACAGTGAACAGTGGCAAACAGGGTTGAAGAAACAGTGCCCTGGATGTATGGAATCCCCCAAGATCCCTGATATGACCTATGAAGTCCCTATATTCATGATGGATCCTTCCCATCATGCATGTACTTCCAGTTAGCATACAAGGGGCAGGTGTCCTCAGCAGTATGTGCACCAGGATGGTTCTCCTAAGGAATTCAGGAGCAGAAATTGGAGGGATTTTCCTAAATGTTTTGATCACATGCACCAATGGGTAAATGAGAGGGGCAGGGCAACATACGTCAGGAATGATGATTACTCATGCTTAAAAAGGAGTGCCAGAACTGCCCACTGGAAACACTGATGGCTCTGAGCTCTCTCATGGCATGTCCTCTGCCAGGGGCAGGAGGGCTGGAAGGCAGTAAGTAGTACTGTCCTCATTTTGCTGAGGCAGAAGAAGAGGTGAGTGACCAGTTCAGGGGCAGCAGGGATTAGGACGCAGTTCATCACAGCCCCAGGCAAATCACCCACCTGGGGACTCCACCTCATCTCTCTGCTTGTGCTGGGCTGTGTTTCTTTCTGACCTGCGCTCTCAATATTGCAGTGCTGAGAAAGTGCTCTTAGCCAAGGTCTCAAAGAGGTTAAAGCAGTAATAGCCACAGAGGGAGTAGCAGGGGCATCTATAAAACTAACCATTTCAGAGCACTAATTTCATCAGCAAGCTAATTGCAAATATTGTATCTAAGAACATTTCCAGCCATCTGCAGGAAGGGAATGTCACAGTGCTTGAAAGACATCAGGTATTTATGATTGTGTCTTGCTGATAAATAAACCTGGCACAGAGAGTTTTGGATATAATTTTATAATCATGCAGAACAAATATCCCTTGCTGTTACTTGGTGGTATTTACACACCACCTTTATTGTGGTATCTGAATAATTCCTTGTGTGTGTAACCCTGTTACATTTCACCTCTGTTTTAGAGTATAGAACTGAGTGAATGTGGGGACTATTGCTACTCCCTACAGTAGGAATTGACTGTGCCTGTTGTTATGCAGTAAACCTGTCCCCTGGTCCAAGGCTGGTATTCTGCCAAATGCATTTCCCTTTTGTATTGTGGATCCAGGTAAATATTTGTAGTCGCTAAACAACTTTCATCAGGCTCAGTCCTAAGGTGACATGTGTGTCAAAGGGACCAAGAAAAGGTGGGTCTGTGTCCCATTCCTGGCATGAGAACACGAGGGAAGTGGAAGTTTGAGCTATCCCTGTCCCTGTGCTCTCTGTAAGCTGAAATTCTCTCTTCCTAGAGGTGTAGGTTTTGACAGACACCAAGTCTACTGGAAAGTAAATAATGTTTATAAAACATACAGGGCAGGATTTACTATGTGGTACAGTTTGGTTTGGTTTTTATGCTCCTTAAAACAAGCAATGAGGTTTGAGCTCTAAGAGAATCTGCCTCTCCACTGGATAGACGATTTGCCTTTCTGTCTACTTGGAACCAGCTCTTGTGTCTTGTTGCTCCCTGGGAACCGAGTTTTGATGTCTGGACTGTCTCACATATCTCTAAATCATATGTATTTGTAACCAACCCTTTCCAAGGACTTGTGTATAACATACAAATAAAGTTAGTTGTGCCTACCTTTTTCCTCCTGTGCAGTGGTGACCTGTAAGGATCTGACATGTGAAGCTACCTGATGAGGTAGCAGTGCAACAAATAACACACACACCACTAAATAGTTGTATGTCTGCATATAGACTGCAGTTTTTGTGAGTTGCCAGCCAAGGAACTTGGAGTTTACTAGCACCACAGGTCCTACTTTGCAAGAGCCTTTTAAAGAGAAGCAAAAATTATTTTTAAAAATACTTGTTTGTGAGTCAGTTTAATGAAGGATATTGTCCCACTAATTGTTGTTATGACACTTCCCTCACCTGAAGGTCAATGGACACATTATATTCTGAAGCCTCAAAAGTTTGTGCTGAGACAGACATCCTACCGAGCACAACATTTCTGTCTTGAAGACAGGGTGAAGTTATTACATCCAGGCTTAAGGCTAAATAATCCCAGGGGTCAAGACTGAACTTGCAATGAAGTTCTTAAAATATTTACCATTTTCTTCTAGAATAAACCAGTTGAAAAATACACACTCATGTTTCTTGTTAATTTTATCATGTTGCTCTCAATGAGACCCTGATGTTGTGTGTGAAGGAAATTGAAACCTTACCCCAGAGATAGCTCAGTCTAGAAGGATGTATTACTATCACAGCTTGTCTGGGCTCCAGTCCTGGTAGCTGATTTGTCTGGACAGATTCAACACTAGGACTGAGCACTATGGATTTTGTCAAAGTTTTCTTGGATTGCTGAGGTCCAGTTAACATCTCTTGGAGACCATGACCTATGGTTGGAGCAGAAAGCTGCACAAAACTTCCTTCTCCCATTGACTGTAATAAGAGGTGTGGAGGCTAAGCACCTCTAATAATAAATAAATGTATGTGTATCAAGCACTTGTCGTACTAAATAGACAAAAGTAGATGCTGAATCATAGCAATGTGGAGGGGCCCAGAAGGATCTGTCACTGCAAGCTCTGGCAGATCACTCCCTGGTCCTGCTTTCCCTATAGTGTTACACCTGCCCTATAAACATAATACGAGATTTAATACCTCTGACGGCCTAAAGGATTTGCATGTGAATACCAGGACACAGTCCTAAGAGTGGTTTCCCACTTTGCAGTCTTGACCATGGTCTGAGAGCTAAGCCTCTCTTGTTTGTGGGTCCTGTCTGTTATTGTTTAGGGCAGAGGCAAGACAGTTGCACAGTATGAAATTTCCTTCTACTTCTGCTCTGATGCTGCCCAGGCTATGAGGCCAGATGTTAGTGTTGTCTGGGTACACCAGATGACTTTTTTAACACTGATGTACTAATTAAGGGTGTCTTAGAGTCACACTTGTGATATTGGTGATACTGGTGACATACATACTGTGACTAGCCCATAAACTCCGTATGTCTGTCACTTCTCCCAGCAGAGATGATCTACAGAGATGACATGAGTTGAAGACAGTTAAAGTTCACTCAGTCTGCATGACCAAAGAGCAGAATCATGAGCACAAACAAAGCTTTGCAACCTGTACTGAGCCTAGCACCAGGCCTCCCAAAAAATGAAACCAGCTCACTGGAAAACAAATAGAAAGCCCAGTTCATTGCTGGCTGAGGTTCCAATTCAGAGGTAAAGTTTCTTCTAGTCTTTCATGCCTCTTGCCAAGACAACCCCTATAATAACAATATTTTTGTCACAGCACATGGAGGAATGGGGCCTGATTTTCCAAAGGTGTACAAGGCAGGAAAATTCACCTCACGTTTTGAAGCTCTTACAATTTAACAGAAGACTTGTTGAAGAAAACAGGCATTGTCGTTTCTCGTGTAATAATGGAAGCATTAGTCTTTGTCCATCCTACAAGAGTGGTATTTTTAGGAGCAAACCAACTTTGATCTTTATACTGTGAGAGAAAATAATGTTTGGAGAAAAAACCCCAGCAGGTTCACTGGAATAGTGGACAGCACTATGAAGGTTAATTCCAAATTATGAGGTTCCTTTGAAAACAAAATCCTGATTTAAGGACAAAATTCTCAGCATTCAAGAATCACTTAACAATTGAAATCTAAGCAGATCACAAGTTACAGCAGGTGGGAAATGACCACTATGTTGACAGAAGAAGAGTAGTTTGTAACACAGACGCACTTTGTGTATTTGTAGAAAAACCAACCTGTTTGTTCATGCCTGAGTTCAAAATTCAGGATGCCTCAGTGAAACGAAGAATTAAATAACCTGCTAACTCATGTGCTTCAGGACGGTTCAAAATGGATGGGGACAGAGCTTTGGCCCATCTGCCCCCTTGGTAATGACTTTGCAGTGTTTGCACAAGGGAACCCTGTTTCACTGGCTCTGCTGCTGCTCTGCTGCTTTACAGCAGCTGAAAATCTGGTTTCAATTTAACCAGATGTTAATCCCCAAAGGCTGGCAAGTCCTTGCTGCCTGGAAATAGGCTTTTTAAAATGAAACACTCTTCCAGCCTCCCCTGCTGGGGTAACTCCATTTCATCTGTCATAACCTTTGCCTTACTTTCAAGATTGCTACAAGGCTTTATTACTGCTTGCAAAAAAATTGCCCCATGTTTTTCAGAAAGTAGCTTTGTAAGCATATTCATTGTGGACACCTGGGTATGAAATCACCACCTGAGACACCAGGGCATGGAGAGGTGAGAAAATCATGTAATGTAACCCTGTGTGATCCAATCTCAGCTGATTTAGGGAGGCTAGGGAGGGGCCTAGAAGACTTGTCCTTAGTTTTTTCCTATGTAAGGAACTGGACATGGGGCTGTCAGGTGAGTTGTTGTGGAAGGTGAATCTGATAAGAAGCACATATAGCTGCTACATTATATATAAACTAGTATAGCCTTTACTACTGAAGCCTCATGAATTTCCCCATAGGGTAGTTGTTGTTGGAGATTGAACTGAAACTTCTTTAATGTGTTGGTGATATTCTTGTTTTGGGTTTGATTTTGGGATTTTGAGGGGGGTTTTTTAGGTATCCTATTCTGAGACATTTGTTACTTATAGAATTATTCACCAGATAATCTGAAAGTTCAAGGTATATTTCTATTCTGTAAGAAAAATGTTCTGTCCTTACCTGAAAAGAACAGAGAGTAACATGGTTAGAAGGTGCTTCAGTGAAAGCCTTTCAATTTCAAAATCAGTGTTAGCTTGTTTTCAAACTAACATTACCCTTTTACCTCAACTGCTTTTTCTTTCCCTCTAATTTAATTTGTCTGGTGCAGGTATAAATGGCAACCGCATTCTGAGTAGTGAAGCTCTTTTGATCAGTTTTGGTATACAGATTGTCTGTTTCTCTGATCTGAGAAATCTTACTTCATAGCTTGTCCTGGTTTCTGTAGCTAGTTCCTCAGTGTGGGCCTCTGTACCCTGCATGGGACCCTTGCACAGTGTCACTTTTGCCAGGTATTGCAATTCTGTTGCTCTACAAACCCTCAGGTTGCCTTTGCACTTCTCACAGCTGCCTGGTGTTATGAGCTCACTGTGATTCTGGGAGGACAGCATTACATCATCATCACCTAGCAGCACCAGCAACCATTGCTTTCTTCAAAGGGCACTGGAGTAGCTTAAAATGGTACCTCAGAAGTATCATAAATGGGCATCTATCCTGATGTTGTGGAAAGCAGCACCTCAGTGCACCTTGTGCACCTGCATTATAAATATTCCTGCATCTATGCAAGGATCAGATTCTGCTCCTCGGGGCTATGGTGTATAGCTTAAAAACTCTACATCCACACAATATTGAACTAATACTGAATAAACAGATGTTGCAATGTCTTTATAGACCTCAAGTGCTTAGACATTACAATAGCAGGACAATTAGAAGAGATGTAGGGAGTTGCTATACATACTCCCTGGAATAATGATTTGTGGTGGACTTCACCAGTTTTACTGTTCAGTGATAGTTTACCTTATGCTGATGACTTCTTATATATGTATTCACTCTGTTATTGCCAGCTGACACTTCTGAATATGAGTTTCATGTTAACTCCTTGTTTCTGCTCTTTTGGAACTGAGGGGGAAAAAAAAAGGTAATTTTGATAACTAAGTATATTTGTTCATGTTTGTTGATCCAACTCATATTACTTACTGAGAGTTAGTCAATATCATCTCTACAGCATTGTGTAGGACAAACTAAAAAAATGAGGCTGTCCTACTCCACTGCGATCAAGAGAGGAACTAAGCCAGACGAATACAATTAGGCAAGCTGGAGCATGAACAGCATCCAAAACACACAGTAGGAATTCCCTCTGGCACAGTAGTGCTCAGAAAACATGCCATACATTTGCAATAACTACAGAGGGTCAGGAGCTCAGCTTTACAGCTCTTTGGAGAAAACTGACTTTTCACACTAGTACTTCTACCAGACTGTATTTGGCTTCTTGTGCTGCACTCTCCATGGTATTTTAAGCTGATAAAAGTCCTTTGTGTCAATATAGGAATGAGATTTTTTTCAGGACTTAGAAGGCAAAAGTTCAGTGTGTGATACTTTTCCTCCATTTAGTATGGAGCTCAAATATTTGTTAAAAGCTTCTATAAAACACTCCTTTTGGTGAACCTGTGATAATTTGAAGCAATTGCAAGTACTGCAGCAACTCTAACATTAGTCAAAATACTTCATCCAAATTACATGCTAAGTACCTTCTGCTTTATCATAACATTGTCTGCATTGTCAGTATGGTGCAGAATTTTTCATTATCCTGCTCTGAAAGCCTGTTTAGTTCTACTGCACATGATTAAACAGATGTAGCATTTCACCCAAGAGCTGGTTGTGTTTCAATTCTGGATAAAGTGGTTCCTGTAAATAAGGCTTGCAAAATGCTTTCTGTCTGAACAAAACTATGGGCCAGTTTTTATTACATGCTATTATTATAATTATAGGATCTTCTGCTTAATCAGGATGTGCTTAATTAGGATAGCCATTTAATTGGGACATCTCCCAAGGAACCAATTTAGCTTAATGTTATTAGTACTATCTAATCAGGGCAGCTTAGGAAAAAAAAATTGCTCTTAAAAAATAAGACCCCAGCAAAATAAAAGATAACCTGATGTGTTGCTGGTCTAATGCATCCAGTCCATTCCTGAAGGAACTGCATGGATAGTCTCCTCAAAGTAACACAAGACAAGCATGATCCCTCTGTTGTGAAAGTATCAGACATGACTTTCACTTCTGCTGTTGGCTTCCATCTCCTAACACCAGAATTCCCTGGCAAATGAGACCCATGAACCTCATATTGTACCCAACAGGAAAAAAGTCTCTCAGAAATATCAATGGTAAAGTGGAAAATGCCACCACATTTTAATCATGAAGGTATTTGCAACGATATGAAATAAAGCAAGAAGTTACAGGTCTTAAAAGGAGAATTGTCCAAACACAGATTCCCAATGAAACTGTCTGTCATTGAGGTTTTCTATTCATATTTTAGTAAAACAAGAAATCTGTTTATCTTAGGTTTTGGAGTTAATGTCATTGTGGTCAGACATTCAGCATTGCCCAATGAGATACCTTCACCAAACAAAACCTACTGTTGTAAGAAAACATAGAATCATGCAAGTTAGGTCTAATTTTCAATAAAAAGTTCAAAGGCATTACATTTTGTGATTAAAATTTAAGAGTCCACATTGGCCTGTGAGTTAATGTGATCCCTGATGAGCAATATGATCCCAAGCTGAACTAGGGCTCAATTTTAAACACTAGTGAGAAACTTGGAGTGAAAGAAAACAAAGTAGTGGACAGACTTCCAGCTGATGTAAATTGGTTGCATCCCATTGTAATTCCTGCAGACATAATGGTCTTCATTTTAGCTTAAGACACTGAGATGTAGCAGTGATATATTTGGTTGTGCACAATGGTGGTACTGAAACACTGCTGGCCAGAGAGTTTGTGGAATTTCCATTAAGACCCCATCTGAACATGGTCCTGAGTAACTTCCTTGTGGTGACCCTGGTTGAGCTTGGGGGTTGGGCAAGATAACCTCAAGAGGTCCCTTCCAACTTTGGCTGCTCTGTGTTTCTGTGAAGGTTCTGATTACAATCCCTTCCGTACGGGTAAAGAACAAATCCAGACACTGTGGGTTTACTTAAGCACAATGTTGACTTTGGTGGTAAAGCTTGTCTAAGAAATCCCAGTCCCCAACATTCCCCCTCTGCTTTTTTTTCCATGCTGTAAGGTTGCTGTCTCTTTACTTGTGGTGATAAAATTCTTTATAGGGCCACCGCATTAACTGGATCAATGATAATACAAGGTTAAAAATAACATTTGTTTTTTTGAAGAATGTTATGTTAAGTGTTATTTTTAAATGCATGTCAGTTTAACTATGCAGTTCCCAGCTCTGCTGGGATGGGCTGTCACAGCACATGGGATGATGAACAAGTGGATGGGGAGAAAGCTGAGAAGAGACCAGCATGATGCCTGGATCCATCATATTGTATAATTGCACACTGACTTAGGCTGTCTCTTATGGAAAGCAGGTCTATAATGTTAATTAATTGAAAAACATCAGATATCTGTCTTCAGCTGACTGTACACCTTGGGTACTCTTCTTATGGAGATAGAACATAAAACGAGGTTTGTTTTCTTTAGGGGCAGTTGAGAAGGTCTAACAGTTAACCAAATAGATTAAAATTGCATTAAAATATATCCAGCAAGTTATGCACAGGTTTGTGTCCCTCTGGGTCTGGATGGCTCATTACTACTACAGAGCCTGCAAGGAATGAACTCATCCAAACTAAGTTAATTATAAAATCAAGTGACTCCCCAAGAAGAGGAATTATTTTAACTGTTCTAATTGTGTGACTGCCCATCCCTATTCAGGTCACCTTGTATAGTCCCATCTCCATCCCAGTGCTCTTATCCCTGAGTCTATTCTGGATTGAAGATGTTGGAGCTGCATTTTTCAGAGATTCAGGTGTGGTTAGTGTGGAAGTGGATTATTGTGCAGTGTGCTGGTGTAGAAATTGGATTCAACACCTGCTTAGGTACAAGCTCCCTGCCTGACTTCAGCATGTCACCTTGGAGTCAAATTTACTGTTAGATTTAGATGGTGCTTAGGCACCTCTATTCTGAAATGGGATCCTCAAAGTTCTTCCTAAATTTAGGCCTCTGCTTTGTGTTACTTCCCTGGTCTATCTGAAATCCTGCTGTGACCATGTCCAAAATCCTCTTGGTTTTGTCACCATTGACGAGCCTTTCACCTTCCCCTGCTGCTGCCTGCGGAGCAGGTGCTGCCCAGCTTGTGCTTCCCCCAAGGCTTGTTCCACCAGGTGTGCATCAGCATCCTAGGAAAGGCAATGCCCTTCCCCTATGCTCTTGTTTGACTGCTGAGTAGCTGATGTAGCAGGTGTATGTAAGGCCTTTCTTCATTTCCCTGCACATCTTCTGCAGTAGCAGAGAATTTTATCTGTAGCACGGGTAGATAGGCAAAATTATCTACTTGTGTCTTCAGAGCTCTGAAAAGAGAAAGGTAGGGTATACACCTGCTTAATTAGATTATGTGTTCTTTTCCCAAAAGTTAGATATCTGCCCAATCCTACTGTGAGGTAAAGAGCAGGTGCTCTGGGTCTGTGTCTGCAGCCATAAATGCATATGCATATCCATATATGTTCTTGGGACTTGTAGGAAAACACCCAGTGGTGTCCAAGTTGATGTGCCTCTGCAGCTGGAAATTAGGGGTAGTTGCCTACACTTGATTTCTGTGTACCACCATGGCACTGGGAGGCCTGGAGCTCATTGTAGGAGATGCTGCTGGCAGTTGTTTACAAAACAGAGGATGCAACACAGACATGCTTTCCTAACAGGGCAGTGATTTGTAAACCTCTGTTAAAACAGCTGACAGTGTTTACCTGAATAGATATTATAAACGCTATTTTAAAAATACCCAACATTTGATAAAGTATGGATGTTCCTGGAAGCTGGTACTAGTTATTGACCCCATACTTCTTATTAATTTGTGTTTAGTTATGAAAGGCTATATTAAACAGTGTTTGCTCTTAGTACAAAATGGGAGATTGCCACTGATAAGCATGCTTAAAATAAGCACCGCAGTGGTTATTTTCATTCCCTATCTATAATAACATACTATGGAGACAAAAATTAATGCAGCCAGCCCAGCTGATGGCTGAATCATAGCAACAGCATCAATTGATTTGTTTCCAGGTCTAAAAAAGCTAATGAGGACTTTGCATTATCTCCTAGATACAAGAAGATTAAGGTTAATGTCTTAAACCTGTTCCTTATGCTCAAATACTCTCTCTGTATGCACAGATGCCTGTTCCTACCTCTTTGAGGTCAATTCTGTTTAACAAAGTGATACTGAGTTAAGCTGGTTGAAACAAAGGTGTATTCCTCCTTATTAAAGACAAGCTATTAGCTGTTCTGTAGTGCAGCAAGTCATACCATTTACCAGTCACAACAGTGTATTCACATGTGCTCTACAGTGTTTATCATTAATGTTTCTTTTTGTTCCTTCTAGTGAAACTAATGTACTGACCTAGGAGAAGTACTGCACAGTAGGAAATTTAAAACCAAACTACTTCTATTCCTGACATAATTTAAAGTAAACAGATTGTTTTACTGCGTTCAACCTGTTTGCAGAATGAGGGACTGGTTTTCATCCTTGTCAGTTGTTGCTTGGAAATGTTCAAAGTAAAAAAGTCAATTTTCTTAATGAATTATTTTTAAAATAAAAAGTGTACATTAGTTCCACGGCCCAGATCTTGAGAAATCATGTGTGTTTATGATCAGTGTTTATGATATAGTTTAATCCTGGAATGCTTTGCATATTGTTGCTGTATCCAATTGTGGTTTGTGGAAAACTGATCAGTGAAAATGTTTGGAAGCATAAAACCTCATATTGTCCTCACTGGAAGCTTAACCTCTGCAAATCTAGAATGCAATATATTCATTTTGCAGTGCAAAGAATTGAGTGTTTGCTGGATCAGGGTTTTGTTTGCAAATATATTGCCTGTTGCTCTGAATGCAGGTAGAACACTTTCTTTTGTCTCAGCCAAGTAATTCCCTGCTTCTTTCACACAAATAATGAGATACTCCTTATTTAGGAGTGTCTGTAAGCAATTCACCCAGACACTGAATGCAACTACAATGCCATGAGGCTTTTCCTTGCAATGCATGGAAAATATATTCATCCTATTAAGAACCATGTTTCATAGACTGTTCTGAGACAGAGGAACTGCAGTTTGTAGATTTATCAGGAGACCTTTCGGTCTTGCTCATGAAGGTGAGCTTGCCTGGTGTGTGTTGTGTCATATGCTATGTGAAGCTTCTATGGTGACTCGCAGAAATGTGGGTTATTACGAAAGGACATTGCACAATTTGTGACAGTATGGCTGTGTTTCTGATGGATTTCAGTGCACACTGAGTTTTAAATGGAACTGGTGATGTTAGATGACTTCATCAGCTTTAAAAACCTTAACAACAGTGCTAGCCAGCTCCTGCTAGTTTTGCAGCATAGGAGCCTTCTTCCCAAAACACAGGCTTGGGGGGTACATGTACATTATGAGCCTGGAACAGCCTGTATATTTGCCATTAGTTTAAACAAAACTCTCTGCTTGAATGTGTAAATTCCTTTCAGTTTTGTGCACATGTTGAGGAGACAGTAACTTTCCTGGGCTTTTCATCTCTCTGCTGTGAATGCAGCGTGTTTCAGAATGTGGCTTTGTTAGTCTTCAGGACATCAGGAACTTTTCTACAATCTGTCTTTAATGTAAAGAAATACATGGCACATGTAATTACTTTTAGTCATTAAGTCAGCCTATCAACTAGGTGAGCCAATGCTCATTACATTACTAAAGGCATTGCATGGGACAAGAGCATTTTACATGCAGTCACCTTGTAGAAATGGAATCGAGACAAACGTGTATGAATGATGAAGTAGAATTTGCCCACTAGCTCCCAACAGGGAGACTTCATATTCCTATAGACTGGATAAGAGCCACAGTAATTCATGAACTGAAGTTATATTCAAAGGATGAAAATTTTTATCTGGGACTTCAAGGACAAAACTTAGTCCTACTTTAAAGAGTTACAGTGCAGGTTTCATGTTCTGTATCCCATTATAGCTTTTGGCTGACAAAATCTATCATTCCACCATTGGATCTTGTGATATTCTACTAAAAGTACTTACTCATATTACTATATCACCATAACTAATGTACCATAACTAGTGTACCATGACTAATTTATTTATTTTAGTATTAGGACTGGTAATCTGTACTATAGTTTCTATTGAACAAAGTACTTTTTATCACATGATGAATACTAGAGCACCATTTAACTGAGCATTTCTTATAAAGGGGGGGTGGGGTGTCATCAATTAAAGTTCTTAAAAAAAAAGGAAGGTATCTCTGGAATTCAATTTCAACACAGGTTTCCATCACATAATCTCTGTGCTGCTACTGGGCTTCATGTTTGCTAAGCATTTATTGGAAGGACAACAAAACAATTCTGAGTAAGGCCTAATGAGCATTGTCTGGCAGGAAAGGCATGGTACAGAAGTATAAATCTCAGGCTTATTCTACTTATGACTTCCTGAGTTCAAAGAAGTGACTGTATAAAGCAAACAGAGAAAGTGAGGGAAGGTCATAAAAACTATGTGGATGTTGATGCTCATAAAATGTAAACCCAGATTACCCATGGTGCTAAGCAACAACAATTCCCATTGAAATCAATACTGCTCTGAAAATCAGGCCAGTATTTAATTGATTAGTAACATGAAGAGAATGACCTGTAGAAAGAAATGCCAGGTGATCTTGTGAGAAGACACATGGGTCAAAGTAAGTGAATCTTCTAAGGGATCCTTAGGGTGTGACATCTTGGTTTACAATAATCTCTCACAGACTGTCATGCTTCAGACATGTGTGTACACTGTGTTTGCAAATAGCAAACCTACGGTGCAGATGCTGACTGACTGCTGTCACAACATCATTAGTAACCACTGTTGATGATTATATCACTTTTATGACATACAACAACATTCCAGGCAGGTAACAGATACTGATATTGCACTCTTCCCTTCTGTGTGCAGCTGTAATAAACATAACCTGGTTATAGTGTCTCCTGTAGTAATTTCTAGTACCTTGGTTTACTTGCTGTTGAGGCAGGTAGCCCGGGTCAGAGAAATTTACCAATTCTTTTAACCCAGTCAAAGTATTTCTGAAGTTCAATAAAATGTTGATAAATGTCCCACATTAGTTTTCATGCCAGCAGTCTCAGTTACTTTCTGGCCGGGATTCTGGTCAGGGTTCAGGACAGTGTGCCATGTAGGACCCAGTTTCCTGTGCAATCTGAGAAGTCTGTGACGATAATCTGAGTCCTGCAGTCAGAATATTCCAGTGTTCTGTGTTGAATTTTGGATACTTGCCTGTCCTCTCCTCCTCAGTTGGCTGTGCCACACTGTTGTCTGTCCTTAGGAATAATGTGTCAAACTATTAATATTTCATATATCAATGGCTGTTATCACACAATATAACTTGTTTTCTCTTGATAAACACTAGGTGAGAACTAAATCTTATGTATGTTATCCAATGAAGATTATGATGTCATTTTACAGAAGCAGGCACAGAGAAGTGACACAGACAACATTATTTTATTTGTTATTATTAGACTCCCCATAGTGTGCCAATTATATCACAGCAATAAGTTGTTCTCTTGCTCTGGAAACCTTACTGTCTTAAAATGTGTCACAAGAGGCAAGATTATAAAAAGCCTTAAAACAAAAAAGAAGGCAGTGTAATGTCTTTAAATTGTATGAACTCATAATTTGCACAACTCCTGCATATTTTTCCAATGTTGTTTTTGTGACTCAGTAGCAGAACTTTAAAGAGTATACCCAGAAACATCACTGTATACAATTAACACAACATTGCTCAATCCTTCTCAGATATGAATAGTATCTGTTATTTACAAGCGCATAAGATGTATGCAAGCTACTTCTGCTGTTACCCTCTGCTGGCACCAAAGAAACCTAGCCACTCTTGGGTGCATAAAGCCTCAAAGTGACAAATAAAATGGCTTTCAACCAGTGCCTTTGTCTTCAAAGGGAATAGGGAACAGTCGCTACAGCAGTTCTTAAAAACTAGCAGCATAATATCCTCTACTGCACTTGTGCACAGCTGCATAGGCCTCGGTGTATGCACAGAATGAAGAATTGATATAGGCACCTTTCAATTTACAGCTGTTTGTGCCAGCAGGATGTCTCGTGTGTAAATAAAGACAGGGCTTACACATGGCTTAGATATTTAGTCCTTTGAAACTTGGATATATTTCTTTTTCTGGGTTGACTTTGAAGTTTATTTAGTTACCTAGGGAATTTTAGAGGTTGAAAAACTTGTATCTCAGGATAGTATGTAAGTAGATGGATAGACTGCAGCTGGTTGGGAGATCTGAGGATCTGTGTTTTTGCAGTTAGATGTATGGGTGCAGTTTGATGGCTCTCAGTGTTTAAATCCTGCAGTTTATTCAATCCAAAGTCAGTTAGCAATAAACAGTAGTTGACTCCAAACTTGGCACTTCCCTTAATCACCAGAGAAAAATACATCCGTTTGCGTCTGTCTGAGTTACTGTAAAGTTCGATCTGCTTGCTTTACTTGTGATTATGGAAACAAATGGCCACATGAATTACAATTAAACAGAAGGTGAGACTTTGCTCATATTTCCACCCTTTGCAGGAAGAAATCAGATCTGATGCGCAATGCCAATGGATAGCTCTAGTGGCAGGTCTCTGACATGCTGTAAGTGCCCTATCAAAACATTTCACTTAGAACCAGTGACAAAGATGTGCTTGTGGAAGTACAAATGCTAAAGGTAATTAGGGTTCCATTTAAGACACTGGTGCTTGATATGCTGTATACTGAAGATGATATATCAGGTAATCTTCTGTGTTCATTGTTATCAGAGTATTCTTAGAATAGCTTGACACACAGCTAGTTAAATGTTGGAATTATAACAAGTGCAGGAAACAGGCAGAATTACTCAATTAATTAAATTGATCCTAAACACAAAACCACTACAAAGTTTAAGCAGTATTTAAGCCCTCAAATAATACAGCACAGTTTTGATATAAATCAAGCTGATTAGGAGGAGCTCTGTATCTTGGGCTACTCAGCATCACATGGTGGTTTCAGCTATAGAAGCAAATTTCAAGATGCATACAAGATAAAATGAGAATCCTCTTGTTCTGTGTAGACTCAACGTCCAGTCTAGAAATCACACTGTATACAAACTAATCAAGAGAAACAACTTCCCATCATGTTATGGCAAGCGTCAAAGAAAAAAAAGAAAGCAGAAGTCCCTCTGAAAGGAGCAAAAATGTCTTGCCACATAGTTGAGGAAGATACAAAAGATGATCACATGTGAGCTCTGTTACTAAGACAGACAGGTTCTGCCCAGAATTAGAATGGTGTCTGCATCAAAATAGCTTCTGCCTTAAGATTCTGCACACAAGAATTCAAGTCCAAACTTCAAGTTTTACCACAGAAATCTGTGCACCTCATGGCAAGGGATTAACTCTCATTTGTGTCAGCCAAGGATATGATCTCATACTTGTTGATAGCTCTTGCTACCTTGTAGCATAAGGCTTTGCTCTTGTCTTCAGACACTCTGTCCAACATCTGTATTCCTGTCAGTTCACAGCATGAGAAGAATTCTTTTCCTCACCTAACTTTATACCAGTTGTCTAATCAAGAGAGCTTCCAGCTAAAGAATTTCTAGCTGTTTGCAAAACTATACATTGGGCAACTTCAACTCAATGCAAACCCATTGACCACCCTGAGTAACAACCTCTTGACATAGTATAATTCATGTTGGAGATTACCTCAGGTGACCACCTAGTTCAGTCTTCTGCTAAGGTTAGTTTAACAACTCAGGACAGAATATGCTTCCATATTTCTTTAGTATTGACCAGGTTGGTCTCCATTTTGCACTTGCTACCTTGCTTTTTAATCTGTTCCTCAGTGCAGCCTTCTTGGGCAGACCTTGGTTTCTCAGTATCACTGAGCAATTTCTCTGGCTCCAGAGGTTAAAATGAGTTTATAGTTTGTATATTTCATGAGCAAAGAGCAAAACCACCATAGATGTGAAAAAAAAAATGTCCCTCACTTTAGTATAGCAATACTACCTATTCACATGTGACTTGGCTTCAGCCTGACCTGGGTTCCACTTGTGTATTTTCATTGACTTTCTACTGATTAGTTGGAATTGCAGCTCCATCTGCGTTGCGGATGCCAGTAAGTGGGACTGATATCTGAAATCTGGTTTCATTTTTTCAGAAAACTGAAATCCTCCATGTATATACTTATTTCTTTGGGAACGTACCCACTCTGGAGAGACATGGTTTCCACAAACAATTTTTCATGCCTGTTCTGACCTTCTGAATAAGATACTTTGCAAATAAAATGCTGAGGGGATGCTGAAGCAGAATGACATCTTGCTAGAAAGATCTGAAACAACTCCAGTAATCCAGTCACCTTGTACCATCATGGCTTGAAGTGTTAGCA
>NW_008659800.1:0-11240 GCF_000695815.1 Acanthisitta chloris | reverse complement strand
GTCAAATTCAACCAGAGTTGTTTCCATGTAGATCTACAGCTGTTTTTCATGTGCTTAGAAATAGTTCTCAGCATCATCTCACTGTGTTTTAAGAGTTTAATCCATTGAATAACATTTTCATTGCTGTCATCCCTCATAAGTGACTGTCTTCTTTACGTACCAGGGTCATTGTTCTGTGTCCCTACTCGCAGACGTAATGGCTATTCCCTAGCCTGTGTGGCAGAGAGAGTTTCATAGAAACATTCATTTGTTTTATGTGAACTAGATCTGCTGAAAGATTACTGTTACTTAATGGGCTGTGAAAGTTGGTAAAGCAAAAAAATGTTATATATTTACATATCTCTATTCCACCAGTGTGTCAGCCAAGCATAAAAATCTTACTAATACTGAAAAACAGAGAGTGTCTTCTCTGACATAACTTCTGGCAGCCTGCAGTGGTGAAACTGTAAGTCTGCAGCCATGGTAGAGATGTGAGCTTAGCTGATGAACCCCATGTCAGTCTATGTGCAGCCACAGCTTAGTTACTGATCTTAGAGCAGCTGTGTATACATCAGCCCAGTCTCCTCAATGTCCATACCACCTCAGTGACATGACAAGCTTGTGCACCATAGCAGCAACTGTATACACTTACAAACTTCCTTTGCCTGTTCTTCCAAAAATAAGGCAGTAATGGGCTCCTGTTTGCATCCCAGCTATGGTGTCACCAGTTGCTTTATATACCCACAGGTAACAATTGGTGTGTGCTGTCAGTGTGCCCCTCTGAAATGCCTTCTGCAAGTTAGATAGAATTATGTCTACAGTTTGACATCAGTGAGCCCTTGGACATTTCAGTCTGCATGGTGGATAAAGGCAAGTGGTCATATTCTTCCATTGATGCAGTTACTGAATTATGTTGGCAGCTCAGGATCAGTGACTTCACTTCTTTTTTGAAGTTGCTGTTTAGGAAACCATAGATAACAGGGTTAACACAGGTAGAAGCCATAGCTACCAGGTGGCACAATGAGAAAATCAGGTTGTGGTGGCAAGGTGAAATGATTTTGTAATTCCAGTCCACGATTGTGTTGAAAACATGCAGTGGTAGCCAGCAAACAGCAAAAGCAGCAACCATGGATGCTAACAAAATGTTTATCCTTTTCAGTTGAACTGCTCGGTTGCTGTACTCACTCTTTTCAAACATGTCCTTTCTCTTCTGTAGGCGTAAGTAGATACGCAGGTAGCAAAGGATAATGAAGAACAGTGGGATGCAGTATTGCAAGAGCAGTAAAGTGGTGGTGTAGATAAGTTTGTGTTGCTCAGAAGGCCATGAGTTGTGGCATATGGCCTTATCAGTGGAGAAATTCATGAAGTGTGAGAGCTGCTCATACAAATCATTAGATAAGATGGATGTGGTCAAAAAGGGTAGGGACATGAGACATGCTAAAGTCCAAATTACTCCAATTCCTAAATAGGCTTGTGAGATATTTGGCCTCCAGCCAGTTGGGTTTATGATGAGCTGGTGTCTTTCCAGAGCAATAAGGACAAGGGAAAGGATTGACACCGTCACAGTTGTGCACTGAGTGAAAGAGGTCATTTTGCACATGACTTCTCCAAATATCCAGTAGTCCATCATGGTGTAAACAACGGTGAAAGGCAGGCAGACAAGACACATAAACAAGTCTGAAATTATTAAGTTGGAAATTAGGATGTTGGTGACGTTGGCCTTTTCCTTCTGCCTGGCAATGACGGCAATCAGACAGATGTTTCCCACAATGCCTAGGATAGTCTCCAAGCTGTAAGAGGTGGCCAGAAAGACAGTAAGGTCAGTGATGTTTCTGCACTGGCTGGAAATGTTCATGGGGAAGCTTCGGTTTAAGCTCCAGTTCTTACTGTTCAGGAAATGAAAACCATCATTAACAGCCCTTGTCTTATTCATCTTGAGCCCCAAAATATTTATCCAAAAGGATGACAGTCAAACACAGCCTGGGTCTTCTGGGGCCAGCCTAATAAGGGTTTTCTCTGTTCTGTCTGGCCGTGGAAGATCTGGGTGTATCTGCAAAGGAAAGAAAAAATACTGTAAGTTATGCTGCAAGAAATTACTCAAAAGGGTAAGGAGGGAGACAGGGAAGCAAATGCCAGGGATTCTGTATATATTCTGCAGCACCCTCTTATATAGTTTATTAGATCATAAAATGGAGCCCTTTGCTAAACTGTGGTATGAACGTCTGTGCAACTCTATTGAATTATGGCCATGTTTATTCATTGTGAGGTTGTCCCATGGATTTAAGAACATCTTAACTTCATTATTTAACTTGGTGCAGTATCTTGAACATCACTAATGCAGTGCAGCGTTGATTCAAGACAGATGGGAAAAATAACTACCTGAGGCTAAAAACAGTGTGCAATTCTGGTTTTGCAAAGTTCTGATCCAAAACTGGGTAGAAGACACTGTGGGGCTGCATTTACCTTCACTTGAGCTAAACATCAGTGTGAAAAGTAAGGCATATTAGGTGCACAACACCAATATTAAAATATCTTGCGTGAGTTAATCTGCGAAATGCATTTGTGATTGAGCCAGAACTCACATTTGTGTGAGACAATCACCATGCAAAAATTCAGGCTTAGTCTCAGGAGGGATAACATGGGACAATTTTGAAAAACGCTAAAATAATTCAGAATAGTTTCAACATTTTTCAGCTTCTACACAGCTGTGATAGGTCATGGGAATCTAAGTCCAAATGTCTTGCTTCCCCGTTCGGGATGAACTTTACTGCCCATGAAGCATCAATGTCCCCCCTAACGCAGCCATGACAGGGTTTATCAGAAAGAGAGTCCAGTTTCTTGAGTTTGGCTTTAATAGTGAATGATTTTGAGAACATCTCTTAATTCCTTGTGACAAGCTTCTTATTGATTCTCCCTTGGCGGAAGTTTGGTTTTTGTTTTGTTTACCCAAAAGAATTCAAGTGTTGTAATAGTATGTGCTATCTCCTAGATGCTGCTCCTGCACATCAGTTCTGCCTCTCAACCAGTGCTGCAAGCCATGAGCTGGGATTTTCGGTGGGATGTCAGGGAGCTGAACCCATGGAGTTACTTGGTGCTGTGCACTTTTGGAAATCTCAGTCATAGGACTGCCTGGCCTCTCCCAGATGGCTGCTGGGAGCCATAGCAAAGACTGCTTTATAATCCTGAGCCTGGAGTCCAAATTCTCTATGTCCACAAATCAAAGAAAAAAAATCTGATTCTGCTGGGAGTTCTCATCAGGCCAGAAGCAGTTGCATGCTGTACAAAGGCTTGTAGTATGAAAAGTAAATAAATACTCTGGGAATAACTCTATTTACCCATTGCATGACCCTTTGCTCAGCGATAAAATGTCACTCAAACAAGTCTGTGGGGTTGTGAAAAACTTCTTAGCTTCAGAAAAAAACAATTGATCAAAGTATGGATGTATAAATAAAATCATAGAGTGAGCTTATTGCTTTGTTTGAGTAGCATTTACTGCTGAACAACTGCATGCCTAAAAATAACCAGTATTGTACAAAAAAGCACCCACTAGCCTACAATTTTCACTTTGCCTTGTCTTGCCCATTTTTTTATTGTATGCTTCTAGAGATGTTGCCTTTCAGGGACTAAAGAAAGCAATAGTGTACAGTAAATAAAAAGATATTTTGGGATCATTGTTCTGCTTAATTAGGAAAACTCAAAGAGTACAGTCAAATTTTTTATTACTTTGATAGACCTATTGATATATCTAAATGTATTGATCTATCTCTCTCTGTCATCTATCTGTATCAATCTGTCTGAGACAGTCAAGACAGTCACACAAGGAAAATATAGTAACCCTTTCTTTCTCATGGTCTTTTACTTTCTCAGTAGTTCAAATCTTAGTTAAAGAGAGCAAAGGAAATTTTCTAAATTGTGGATATAGGTATGACTTTCTGTCCACTCACTTTTGTGTTATGCTCAATCCATGTGAACATATTGTTTCATTTTCTGGAACAAAAAGAAGAGGCATTGATGATATATGGATTGCATGTTCACATATGGGGAGGGTATGGTGGTCTGTTTCAGTGTGAAAATGGACATAGAATGAAAAACCATCAATCAGCCTGATAACTTTTAGTGATTGCTGGGCAGTGGGGATGCTGCAAATGAAACAAAGCAAAGGGGTCAGCAGCCTGCAATGCTATTTGGTACCAGTCAAAGGAGATAAGTCTTGGCATTTGGACAGGACAAACAGATTCTGCTGCAAACAAACTCATGAGCTTCTTACTACAGTCCCAGCTTAGTGTCCTTAGCTACAGTATCCTCGACAACAAACACGATTCTCTTTTGTTGCTTGAAAAATGTGTGCTGAGTTATTACAAACATCTGTGTCCCACAGAGTCAGCCCTCTCAAGGGTCCCAGACACTTTTGGACATGCTGAGGCATCAGTGAGGAAGCAAAGAAAAAGAAAGTGATGAAGCCACCTGGAAAGCAGACGTCAGATCCCTCAGGTTTAAGGGGCACATTTCCAAGGGGAATGCCAAAGACTGAGCATGGCCGAGTGTTTGTCGCAGATAGCAAACGTGATGGGGATAAAGCACATCTCTGAAGGCTCTGCAGTGTGTTTTGTTGGCTTAGGAGCTCCCTGTCTTCTAACACCTTGTATTCCATGGTGTCCCCCATGGGGTGACTGGCAGGAACTTCCTGGGCATTTGTTCTTATGGTACTGCCCAGAAGTAAATAAGGAATTATCATCCCCCTTATCATGGATAAGGGAGAGGGAGATGAGACGTGTTGTCCAGTGTCTCAAGGGACCCTGTGGTGCACTATGCAGTACTTAAAACCACCTGCCAACCAGATGTCTTGGGAAAAGTCAGTGCCTAGGTCCATAGTTTTCTTTAACTCTTGTTCCAGCAACCATAATGTAAAAAGCAGTTCTAGAAAAACAAATGTTGCAATGACCTTATACTTTTACATCCTGTTATGGTATTCTTGGATGGCAGATCCTCAAGGGTAGTCACTACCAAATGCTGTGTTTGACTCTCAAGGTGTTTGATTGCCATTCAGTTTAGTCTAAACCATTAATAAGTAATGTGTACCTATTCTGCTTAGACATTTGAATCAAACATTAGCTAATATACTGAATCACCAGTGCAGTGGGAACAAGGGTGTTACTCCCCTCACTGTACTGAAGGTTTGTCTATTACCCCATAGAACATAGCAATAATGTTATGGGGTAAGAAAAAAAAGGGGTTTTCTCCAGAAAGTGAAGCAACAGTTACTTGGCTTGTAGAAGTAGGAATTATGTTTCCTAAATCAGTTTGCTGGGGAGTGAGGGGATTTTTTTCTGCTGTTTGTTCATTTGTTTTTAAAGAAGAAAGAGGAATCCTGCTCAGAACCCTTAATGAACTTCAGGAAAGAGTTCAGTAACAAAAGCTAACATGCTCAAAAAGCAAGGGGTTTCTTCTCTAATTGATACAGCCTGAGATATTTTCCCTAAAACACAAGTGTCACAAAGGTCTGCAGCAAATTAACAGGATACAGAAGGAGAAAAGGAGATTTCAGATTTAATCATAGTGTAAGTTAAATTCCCCATGTACATCTTTTATAGGCATTCATCACTCTGCTGCCTGCGTCGAAAGTAAGGAAGAAGAGCAGGCAAGATTTGAAGGGTTTGTCTTGCTGAACACAGCCTTCTGAACTAACAAGTGTCACTCAGGTTATCTCAAAAAAGGAAACCAAACTATCACTAGTCAGATGGAAAGCCTTCTCCTGAAGTATTATCCTGTATTTTCCAGAAAAAAAACCCAAACCACACAGGAAAGGGAATTCTGCCAAGATGGGTCTGTGAAGAAATTAAAACCCTCAGTGGGTTTCAAGGAGACTAGTATACCACAAGTGGCCTCAAGCAGTTAATGCATGACTGCCCCTTTGAGAGACCTCTGAACTTGAAGACATCCTATGAAAACCTCTATAAAAGTTGTTTTCCTGAAGGCAGGCTAAAGCAGGGGACTGCTACAGATGCTGTGCTCTATGTGCCCCCTGGGAAAGGGTGGGTCACTCTTGCAAAGCTGATCATGATCATCCACTCCCTGTAATCAAGCAACAGTCTTCATAGTGGTGATGGATAGGGGAAATCAATTTCCACACCAGACATAAATCAAAGAAGAAAAAAATGTTTACAGTGTTTGGCTTCATTATCTGTTACTTAGAAGCACTTGCTTACCTAGCTCAGAATTCAACTAGTTGCTTGAGCAACTGCTGCTTTCTGTCCGTAAGACATCTGAGAGAAGCAATTCCTTAAAGGCATGCAGTGATTGTAGTACTTATTTAAAGAGTTATGGCAATTATCTGGAGTGAAGCAGCTATCGTCTGCCTTTTGTAAACTAGAAACAAAGGATGAGTGGAAAGGTTTAACAGAATGCTGGAATTCATATTGCAGATATTAATTGAGGTGGTGGTGACTGACTGACAGTGGTATCCCCTTTTGCCTAACAGTGACATTATCTCAGTAAAATAGATTTGCCCTGTTCAGCCTTACATACCAAAGAAAGGTTAAAAACCATTTGGCTATTATTACAGCTTCCCAGGAAGGCAACACTTAACTAGAAGAGGAAACATGCCACTGAGTATGCACAGACATCCCACAGCAATGCTAAATCCAGAAGGAATTTGGTACAATGAAATTTAGTGGTGGACTCTTCACTTTTTTTTAGCTTTGCGTTGCAAAAATATTGGAAGCAACTATCTTAGGTCATTTTAAAAGCTAGATATGATTAAAATTTCTAAAACCTGCATAATTAGGGTATAGAGCAAGTTGTGTATATTAAAATGTAACAAGTCTTTAACATTGGGAGATTGTATAAATACTCAGGAAAGTGAACATTTTTACCCTCTCACATCTGTAGGTTTTCAGAAGGAAACCTTTTAGAGGTTATAAACTTCTGTTATGAGTTAACCTTCTCTGATTCTGCAGAAATAAGGGAAGTTTTTCAAAAGCAACTACTACAACCTTTGTATTCTGGTTAAATTAATAACAACCTTACCAAAGACATGGAGCAGGTCACAAATGTAAAATGTGACTAGTGGGTCAGCAGAAAGGAGAATGGTAGTTAGTCCCTAATTTCTTCAGAGTAAAGGTCATTGTGACTTGTTCTCTACCCAAGAGAAAAAAAATTACATTTTTACAAAGGTCATCTTTACCAAGGGAAGTGGTGACTCCATAAAACATTGCAATAGGCACCTCTGCAGACAACCAGTTAGGATGTCTAGAGAGTGATGTGATGTCTACTGTCAGAAGCTGCCTTGGTTGGGTGGGGAACAAGGAGTCTCAGGGACTAGGAGATAGGAAATTTTTCAGGAACCAGTGGCTTCCTGTCACACCACAGGGTGTCAGGGAGCACAGCTGAACCCCAAAGATCCCCCAGGAAGTTGCCATCTTCCTCTTGCACCCTGAAAGGTTGCATAGCTCTGCTCAGTAGATACAATGGTTGGGCCTTTCATGACAACTCTGACTGTATTCATTTATCAAACATAGTCACCTGCCTTTTTATCAACAAAAAGTGACAACTTTATTAAAGACATCTGAACTCTTGACAGGCTGAATTAGATAATTTAGAAAATTCTTACCTGTTACTGGTGGAGAGGATCACTGCTGCTCATGCACATTCCTATTCTGGAAGAAGCAATGCTGTAGTAGGGAAGTAAGGTCTTCTGTGCCCTTGCAATCCAGGAGAGAACTTCTCCTCTCTGGTTCTGAAGGTAATTTGGATGGCATCTTTCCCCCTCTACCCTTCTCCCCCTCTCTCTCCCGCCCCCTTTCCTTCCCTCCCTTCAGTTTAGCCAATGAATTCTGCTTTATGATTAAGGTCTGACTTTGAAGTTCTGGCTCCCTCTGCTGTTATATAAATACACAAATTCTGTGGATACTTGGGCAGAATAGCAACTTCAGAAAACAACTATTAAGTCTCTGAAGCACAGCATTCCCCCACGCTGTACATGAGTGTGATCTCGAGTGCAAGCAAAGAGACAAAATATAGGAACTTAACCTAATCCTTTTCTCCTTGCTGAGGCAAGATTTCTGTAAGGCTCAAGGAGAAATTTTGCCTCGTAGTTATGAAAAGGTCACCAGGATCAGTTTTCTCAGTTTTTCCATTCCATCACAGACAGATGTTGAAATTTTCTTTTGGAAGGGTCCAGACTACAAGTCCTTAGATTG
This sequence comes from Acanthisitta chloris, assembly GCF_000695815.1. NCBI lineage: Eukaryota > Metazoa > Chordata > Aves > Passeriformes > Acanthisittidae > Acanthisitta > Acanthisitta chloris. The sequence goes on along the minus strand of NW_008659800.1, from coordinate 3,063 downwards.
TGAAAGGAGAAGAGGAACACTGTTACTCAGGCAAAGAACTTAGAAATGCAAAAGCACCGAGTAAGTTGGAAATACAGGAAAAAGAGGATTTACAGAAGTACCAGTTTTCCTTGATTTGTTTCCCAGGTCTTTCTCGTGAAAAACCAAGGCAGAAATCAGACTTGCAGATTTTTTCTCTTGTATCGTGAAAATACACAAACAGAATATTTCCAAGGGCAATATCAGAATAATCTAATTTTGGCCTTTACTTACAGAAGGTTTTAAGCTATGGTTACCTACCTAATTAAGGCCAGTGGCTAATGGTGTTCTGGAGCCCTTCTGAAGTTGTGATAAGTAGTTGTAGAAAATAGGTGGTTTTGTTTGTAGGCATGTAGTATGTGAACAGAAATCAAACATCTCAATATCAAAATAAGTGCAAGCTTTTATCAATAGAATTAACTGTGAAAACAATTTTTCATTTGTGCTGTATTCTTTCCTTCATTTTTTTTGGTACCAGCTGTTACTGATGTGATCATCTGCCTCAAGAGCTTAGTGGACATCTTACATTAGAGAAATAATCAAAGCAGAAGCAGGAATAGAAGTTATTTTGGCATTTCTCATGTCTTACAATGCTAGGAAGCATAAAACTGGAATCTGTATAAGGAATGGTGTAAGATGGTAAGTTGTCCTCAGTTACTGATTCTTTCTTCAGGGCATGCTTGGGCAGCTTCTTATTTTGTGTTACTTATTTTTTTCTCACCCTCCTTTTCAGGGGCTTTATTTACCAACTAGTTTGAACCAGCAGCCCATATCCCAACATCTCCCTTTTACCCAAGTGGCTCAGAGGGAGATGAGGTTTCCGATCTGGTTACGGGAAGCGACGTGAAGCCTGTGCTTCAGCTGAGAAGGCATCAGCCCACACAGATCTTGAGCCTCTGGCCAGCTTCATAAGAAGTAGAAGATTCTTCCTATCTTACTGGAGCCAGAAAATCTGAAATTATTTATTTAGCTGGCCTGTTCACTTCTGTTTCTTCCTTAATTTATTTATCATATGTTTATTTGTTCTGCTGTTCAAAGCATTAAAGAAAAAGGAGGAAAACCATTAGGAAATAGACAGTCTTTTTCCTGAGGGATATTTTGATTGGTGAAGCTGTTCTTCTGTCCTCTTCAGCTCGCAGCATTCCTTAACCAGCCTTGTCTCCACACCTTCCCAACATTTAAAGATACACTGTGCCACTTTTATTCTCTCAATCCAGACACTTGGGCAAAGCCTGCAAAGTAGCAAATTAGCATGTGCTCTCTTCTTTAAGTCATCAGAGAACAGCTGTATCACTGTTCCTGAATCACTGCTCAGGGCTCTGCTGCCCAGGGATCAGGAAATGACCTAACCACCAATATCTTGCTATGGCATCTGGGACTTTCTTCTTGACAGATTTTTTTTTGGATGAACTGCTGCTGCAAAGTTCTGGCTATTTTTGATGAGGTGAATGAGGCTGCATTAGAGTCCTATTACAAACATATGCTTTCTGGATCATATCCAAACTGCAGGGTGAAAACTCCCCTTATTAACAAGCTAATGTGGGAGCAGCACTTGGGTCATTCCAACCCTACACTCATTCATGTAGCTGGGACTTATATACATACATACAGTAGGCACTGAGTATAAGCCAAGAGGTGTGATTGGGCTGGAGATACCATGCAGTAGCTGTGCAGACTGTAGCATAGAGGGGACAATATTGGAACTGGCTTGGAGTGAGAACAGCAGCAGCAAGAAAAAGATGCAGATGCATATTTCCTCGGGTGGGTCTTGTAGGCTTGGTCCAGCACCTTGCTGAAAGAGCTGCTGGCACTCGAGCTGAGTGGTCTGAATCTGGCCATGTTTCCCTGTCCAATGGAGACTGCTGAACTTGTATATTTGGAGAGTGTCTTTGAGGATTCTGACCCATTAAGACTTACAAAATGCACAAGAAGTATTTGTATGATGGTGCATAAGGAAATTCCTCTGTTTGTAGGCCACTTGCTGCTGGGAAGCAGTATGGAAGTATTGCAATCCCAGCTATTGCTAGTCAAGTGCTGTCAATGGATCAGCCCCAGTTGGCTGTTGGTAGAGAATGGAGTAAAGAAACTGTAGCTGGCATGGCATTGGACTGTCCTACGCCCTAGAGAGTGGTAAGAAGCCTTGCTCCCATTGTCTGCCCACAGCACTTGCTCCTGTTATGAGAAGGCACTGGGGAACTGTCCTGTTTTCTCTGCAGTTAGTTACATAAGACAGTTGGACACCATGGAGATAATGCATTTCAAGGGCATTCAGATGCATAAGGAAATAGTCCTCTCTTCTCTACCCAGATAACTCCTTCCAGTCTCTACTGACAAACATTCAATGGGTGCAATTAAGCATTGCCCTTGGAGTGGCAGGATTGTCACAGCAGTGGGATTACAGCTGCACTCTGGATGCTTTGAGGGTCTCCTCCAGCATTCTTGTGTCAGATCTTCAGCCATACTGATGGAGCCCTGATACTCTGTCTCTTTGTTTCCTCTAAGCATGGAATTTCAGAGGCTGATTCTCCTACAGTACATTTAGCAAATCTAATTGTGTTCCAGCATCTGGAGTCCTGCTCTCTCTGGCACTGTTAAACAGTGAGCAAACAGTGTCCACAAAGAATAGTACTAGGCACTTGATGACAAAAGCATGTGGAGAAAATGTACCATGGAACAGTACATAGTCCATTTGTATGCTAAGCTTATCAGGGCTACATAGCATCCTTGTAGGCATTTTGCACAAGTTTGGTTTGGCTTTGTTTTGTCAGAATCTCTACCTCTTTCTGAACCAGAATTGCTATTTTAACCACTATCGGCCATCCTCAATTTGTTCATAACCTTCCTTTCATGGTGGGAGCTATGAAACTGATTTATCTTCCCAGGAATTTTTCTGAACTGCTTATATAATATTTTCCTTCAAGAAAGTAGTCCTGTTACTCATGAACAGGCACCTATAAATGCATCTAGCATTTAGGAAGCTGATAGCATGACCCCTTGTATACCTATATCTATACCTATGTCTACATCTACCTACATACATATATA
>NW_008659799.1:107374-124395 GCF_000695815.1 Acanthisitta chloris | reverse complement strand
ATATATGTTACAACCACCAAAACCTTTGCCACATGGGAGTTATATTCCTAGATAAATCAAAATACTATCTGTACTACCAGCTGCAACGTGAGAAAGCTACGCGAGGTTTTTTAAGCAACCAAAGGCACCTAACAAAAATAGGTAATACCTCTCTCCAGGCTACTTTACTTTTTCTAGGCTATCACAGGCCTCTGAAGGGTGTATTTTAGATTGTGACTCAAAGTTACCCAAATCTAACTTATTTGAAACTCTCAGCAGGTAGGCAGGCAGGAAACAGACAATGTTATATCATGGATCATAGGTGATGTCTGGATTAGATAATAAATCCTGATAGAGGATAGAGGATTTATTAACCATTTGCCTATAGAGCCAAATAGTTCTGACAAGACAAGAGTCTGAAACAGTGAGGCCTGCTGCTGGTGAAACAAAAAAAATGTGGTGAATGGATGGTAAATGGCGTTTATACTGTTGAATTTTGCTGACAATTTTTGCAAAGTTGATCATGGGAAGTCCTGTAAAAGCTCAGTCATTGATCACTGGCAGATTCTGTATTGTCAAAATTCACTCCCTTTTGTGATACTTACATTGGTTATCAGGCAAATATTCAAACATAGTTACAGGTAAATGCACGTCAGGAACTGAAGGAAGAAAGCTTTCCAGAAATACCGTAATTAAGTGAAAACTAGATACTTTTAATTTTAGAATGCTGACATAAATCTATACATGTTAATGGACAGAAATGCACATCTAAATACCCTGAAGTTTGCCCTGGAGTGATGTGGTAATCACATGGTTATGAGTTGTGCATGTTAATTTTTGCAGATTTATCTGGTTTATCTGGCTTTTAAAAACATAGTTTCCTGCTTTTAAAATTATTTTTAAATGCTCCTATTTTCACAACAGAGTACAGATAACATTCCTATAATTATGAATGAACAGGGAAAGTGCAGGCAAGAGTAGACAATGAGAAGCAAGAGCTGAAGGCGAAATAGCTTCTCAGTCAATCTGTGAGAAAAGATAACTGGCAATAACATGAAGCCAGTGAGAGATGTGGTCAGAGTGGCAAGCAGAAAAGATACTTTTATCAGCATTGTTTCAAATGAGCTATTACAGTAAGTATTAAAAGAGGAAAAGAAGCAATTACAGCAGTGAACCCTAACTGAATTTTGAAATGCCTTTTAATAATATGCAGTAAAGGAACTACACATCCAGAGGGACCTTGACAGGCTTGAGAGGTGGGCCAATGCAAACCTCATGAAGTTTAAAAAAATGAAGTGCAAGGTCCTACATCTGGGCCATGGCAATCCCAGGCACACCTACAGGTTGGGTGGGGAAGTAACTGCAACAAGCGGTGAGGAGAAAGACTTGGGAGTGAGAAGCTCACCATGAGCTGCAGTGTGCGCTTACAGCCCAGAAAGCCAATTATATCCTGGGCTGCATCATAAGGAGTGTGGGCAGCAGGTCAAAAGAGCTTATTCTTCCTTCTACTCTGCTCTTGTGAGACCCCACATGGAAGACTGCATGCAGTTCTGGTGCCCTCAGCATAAGAAGGACATGGAACTGTTGGTGTAAGTCCAGAGGAGGGCCACAAAGTTGATAGAGGACTGGAGTGCCTCCCCTATGTGGACAGGCTGAGGAAGTTGGGGCTGTTCAGTCTGGAGAAGAGAAGACTGTGGAGACCTCATAGCAACTTTACAATATCTGAAGGGCCTACAAGGGAGCTGGAGAGGGACTCTTTGTTAGGAACTGCAATGATAGGACAAGGGGTAATGGTTTCAAACTGAAGGAGGGAAAGTCTAGGGGTGCTTTGTGACTAGATGATCTGTAAGGTCCAGTTCAACCCTCACATTCTATGATTCTACATCTTTACCTAAGCAACTGGGGCACATTCTGGATGTGTCTTGCTTACTTGCTTTGAGAGAAACGCAAATCCAATGACAAAATTTGGTTAAATTTGTAGTCAAGAACACATGCTTATGAATTTGTAAATCAGACCTAGCATCAGGACTTTTAGTGTTGCAAATGTTTTTGTTAGTGGGGCCTGGACTAGACATGAAACCCTTCCATTGCAAATGTGTTTGGACAACTGTTTTGTCTGAAAAGTAATCAAAGATACAGATTATATGAGTCTTTAATATTCATTGTTATTTACCTCTGACATATTCCTCTGGTTTGCTTTGTGATTGTTTTTCTAAAAGAAATGCTGCATTGTATTTGACTTTTTGTGTGCAGTTTTATATGTCAGGGACATTTTCATTATTTAACCTGCAGACTCATGCAGTAAGGGATGAGGCAGACTTTTTGAAGTAAGGCTATTTTAAGGATTAACTTCTAAGCAATTTCAGGTTCAGCATGTCCAAGTACAGTGTGTGCTTACTTATTGTTTGCATTTTCTTTAAATTTAAAGTTGAGCATCATTTCAGGCAGGTTGGCTTTGTTTTCAGTCCATTGCTATTTTTCTGTTGATTCTTTTAAAAGTGATAAGTACACAAACTGTTGACTAAGAGCATTTTTGAGCACTGACATTGCATTTGAAAATTCTTGGGAAACAGTAGATGTTTCTTTGTTATCAAAATACATATTTCAATGTATAATTCAATTAAAATGCCATAATAATAAAATATTTAAAGAAGCAAACTTCTCTGTACTAATTTGAAGAAAAGAAATTTTTTAATGGAACTCCATGGAGCTTTTGTAGATACATAGGCCTCTCTACACTGTTGGTTGAGTTTATTTAAAGAGCTTTTCTAGTCACCTTTGAACCTAAATGATTTCTCCAGATGTACAGAAGTGAACAATGTAAAAATCTTGCTGCTTCAGCAGAACAGGATCCAGCTGGCAGGGAAGTGAATCTGCAAGTCATTGGTTACAGCTGTGTTTCAATTTATGTGATGGTTGAAAAAATAAATTACTGGATTAAATAACTAGAAAGAGGACTCTTTGTTTAGCCCTTGTGTGGGGACTGAAAGTGTTTATGGTGCTGTTTTCTTCTGAGCCTTTGCAAAGTAAGCTGGACAAATAGACATTCAAAACTTCTCTGAAATGTTGTGCATTCAGCTTTATTTCTTTACAGAAGAAACTGTATGTTTTTGTATAATGCTGTCAGCCAGCAACTACTTTTTGGCCTTTCAGAGTGGCGGGAGCATTTTAGCAATGTCTTTTAGGTATTGCAGTTTATCAGTGGAAAGCAGTTTCCTTTTGTTAAAGGTTTTCAAATGCATTTCTTGGCATGCACACAGATACATGTAGGGACTCTGTCAAACTCATAACTTTTTAATGGGTGTAATATTTCAGCTTTGAATACCACTTACCTTTTGCTCTACATAATAATGCTGATGTAATTGAAAATTGGGTGCACAATAATTTACAGAACAAGCACAATGAAATCAGAAACTAATGCCAATTGTTGGGGTTATCATATATCTTATTTTAATGTTTCAACCATGGTGATTATGTCTTACCTAATATCCTGATTCTGTAAAGATTTACATGCTTAATATTACTGAATAGTTCCACTGTCTTTGATAGGGCTAACAAAGCTCATCACAGCTTTGTTAGCCATTTTGCTAAGAAATTTTGATGGCTCTTTTAAAAATCTTTATAAGATTATGGTCCTGTGAAACCTCACAAGCTGCCTTTTCTACTAGAGGTAGCTCAGGTTGAAGGAGTTGATACGTAACTTCACCCGTTAAAGTCTCAGGTCCACTGAAGTCACTTGAGCATTTTGCCACTGACTTCTCTTAGGCTACAATTTCACCTTTAGAACTGGATTTTGATGCTTTTACTTATAACAAATATCCCAAGACCCTCGAGTGATTTCTCTTAAGTGTGAGACTGTTTTTGAAGTGAACAAATGTGAAAAACAGATTTCATGTTAGACAAACGGTAGTGCTGAAGGCTTCTTGCAGAAACTATGGAAAGCTAAATAATAACACAGAACTTTCAGTCATGGCAGACAGTGAACATATAGTCATTTTTTAAAGCTTTAGCTGGCTTTCAACATACTAGTTTGCAAAATCAGGAGCTTTTCAGAGCTTATATCTGTTTATTCAGCAATATTTCCTAATAATTATTTTAGACTGACCATTTCGTTTCATTTTACAGTCATAAAGCAGTCCGTAGCTCTAGCCAAGTATTAACTACATTGTATTTATTAGAACATTTCTAAAACAGTGCAGAAACATGGAAAATTATGGTTGTGATTAGATCATAATTGTTGTCCTATCAAGATGTAATTACTTTTCTACAAACAGTTTACACAAGTAGTTTTCAAAGGATTGCCTTTATATACTCTTACAAAGCACTGACCAAGGAGAGCTAAATACCAGAACAGGAGGTTTTTTCCAAGGCAAAGATGAAATCAAACTAGTTGGCCAAGTTCCATCATAAGCCACCCTCAGAAATACCAGAGAGAGGCTTAAAATATTTTAAATAGAATATTTCCCCTCCCCCCTTTTTATTGTTGTTCCCGAGAAGCATTATTACATTAAGAGCCATGCAACAGAAAGTCATGGTGATACAGAATAAATAACCATAATGTATCAAAAGCAGACAAAGGTGTGATTGATCTGTCTGGAATTGGCAGACTCTTTCGCTGTGTCAGGCTGTTTCTTTGATCAATGAAGGTATAGCCTCTGACCTTTAAAAAAATCAATGAGATTGATTGAAAGGAGAGAGAGAACTATGAAAATGCAGGATAGCTTTAACCTTCACTGTCTAGAAAATTTAAAATATTCTGGTTTTGCAGGCAGTGAACCTGCTATTTTGTATTTTGTTATTAAAATGCTCTGCTTTTCCCCAGCCTGCTTTTGAAACCTCTTAAAATAGGGCTTTGGAAACGGTGTGCCCAAATATTTCTTGCAAATTGTTATCTTCAAATCACATTATTAAGAAAATATAAGTGTTTTTTCCTACAGCAGAATTCTGTACATTCTGTTACTGTTTGCAGCATGTACCGAATGCCTTTAATTTCCTTTTATAAACTCTGATTCTAAGGTGGCATATATGTATCCAAGAACCAGTGCTCAGAGAAATGGTTTCAGTCAGTTCAGAGACACTATCCATCCAAATGAAGTGACCTATATTGCCCTGTTTCAGGATCAGGACCACTGATGATTGCAACAACAGTGTGTAACCAGCATGGAGAGCTGACTTCTGGGAATAAACAGCATATTTTCATGATCTAGTTCTATGTAATCTTGCATTTTTATCAATTATATATATGCGTATGTGTGTATACCTAATTTGTAAGGAAACAGTAAAAATGTCATACTGGAAAATTTATGAAGCGGGATTTTTTAAATGGTGCTTGGCACTTTACATCTTTCTTACTGAACAGACTGCAAATGCAGACTTGACTGTTTAGTCAAAATCAGTTTTTTGAACAGTTGGAATTTCATTTTAGTACCAGGCCCTTTCTTCACATTGTGCTGATGCTGCATTAGGGAGTAACAGAAAGCAATTAGTGAAGTAAATATAAAAAGTGTTCATAAATAGAAAAGTCAATTCATTCATTATTTCATGCTTTCAAAGCTCAAGAAAACAGGTCAGAAAAAGGAATAGATATCATAGTGGTTTTTTTCTGCAAATAATTACTTTTTTAATTGGAAATGTCAGTGAAATCAAGGTCTATTGAATAGTATTCACACACTTACAGAGTAATTCAAACTGCAATAATTTCTGCTGTCATATGTCTGTGTTTTAATAAAGGGCAGGTAAATTGACAAGTCAGCAAGGAGACAGTATAATAGCAATTCTCAAGTAATATGGAGCTTGTGTAGGAAGAGAAGGATATTGCTGTTTCACTGTAATTTTATTTTTGTGATTTCCTTTCTGTAATAGATTGTGTTGGCTATATATTTTTAATACTTCATGATCAGATGGGAATTTCAGCTAAGTTACAAAAGGCACTCCTACTAAAAAATAAGACAAAGTTTGGCTGTAGGGTTTCTAAATAAGGAAATAAGAGGGTATATTTTTCTGTCATAGGTCTGGGACTAGATATCTGTGGGAAATTTCTGAAGTCTTTATCCCCTTGCTGTTTATCAGTGACGTGAGAAGGTGTCATGGACAATTGTACAGAACTATGGCATATGCTGAGGAACAGGTCATTCTAAGAGTCTCACTCTTCTAAGTCATTTAAATGCCGCATTAAGGGAAGCTAAACCTTTTATTTTATGAGTATCCTTTCCTTGTGCACTGGAATGAAGAAACTTTTGGACCTAGAAAACAGAGAGGGATGAATGTGTTACATCCCAGTTGGAGCACACTGATAATATGGCAATAAGAACTGTAATATCAGAATAACATTTGATATGAGTGCATTTCTCCCTTCCTGTTAGATATGTTCTGATTTTGCTCCAATAGTATCTAATTGTTGTCATTGGATTCTCTTGACATTCTTATTTGTTATTGGAAGAGTCCTTATTTGTCACACAAAGTTTACATTAATATTGCAAATCACCTAGCTCTTGCTAAGAAACAAAAGGCTTGTCCTGCGTTTGGATGGGTTTTGATATCTGACATGCATGTCCACCCTCACCTCTCCTCCCTCTCTGTCCAGAAGTAAAAATCCAGGAAACACCTTCCGCTCTGTCACGCTATAACCTCATGTGAGTACAAAAGCCTTTTTTTTTTTTTTTTTTTTAAAAACTTTCAGCAATGGCTGAACCTCTTTCTGTTCTTTGCGGACACAAACTGTATCTTTCCACTGTGGATGTGGATGCTGTCCCCTTGTGGATGATGCTCACAGTCTAAGCTGCTGCCTGCAAAACTGAGCAGTGCCCTTCAGACAGCTTAAGGTGGTGTCTGTGCAGTGCATTCATTTAACATTACTAAAGGACAAAATTAAGGTTCTTTTTGTCTCGCATCCCCCGTCAGCTAAATCCTTCCCAGAAAAGAGGTAAAGCTGAGGTCATTTTTTTCCATCTGTGAGGGGTCAGTGACTGCAGCAAAGTCGTTCCTGGCTGAGGTATAAGCCTGTTAAAAAGCACCTAGGTAGCAGCTGAATCATTTTCTAGACCATTTTTTTACATTTCTATTAATGAAAACAGCTGGGTCATTAAATCCAGCAATTGATCTCCAATTATAACCTGTCTTGGACTGCACGGCACCCTGCCCCAGCAGGTGCCCTCCCCGCAGACAGACCCCCGACCTCAGACTCTGCCTCTGCTGTAAGACACCTATTTGCTGTCCCTGTCCAACACCCATTCCTCATGTCTCTAGGAGGATAAATTCCTCTCCAAAATATCATTGTCATGGCACAGGGACTAATGCTGCTAATTCAGCATTCACATTGCTGCATGGACTGAGGCTGTGCACTTGGTCTGAGAAGCAAATCTACGGTTAAAAAAGGTGTGGTTCTACTTGGAAAGAAGAGGCAGTGTGTGCAGGCAGTGATGTAACTGCAAATGTACTAGGGTTTTCTTTCACTACTATTGTTTGAGTCTATCAACAGAATAAATCAAATTTAAGAGACCAAAATTCTGGATATCTGCTACCTGGATTCTTTCTTTCATCCTAAAGAAGTGAGAGAAGTATATGTGACAATTCCTGCAGCATTTTTATGAAAAGCTTTTCGATCTTTTCAGGGCCTGCACAGGAATTTTTTAAAAGTTAAATGGGTGACATTTAATCTTCATACAGTGAATAACAATTACAGGCAAGAATTTAAAGTGGTTCTGCTCATAGTCAAACCTGAAGGTTCTTTTCTCCTTGCACTGCAGAGAATTTACTCTACTGTGGATGCAAAATGTAAATGACGGGCAATTCTGTGAAATTCAGACATGCACACAAAACTGTCTTTCCAACTTTTTCACACTTGCCCTCAAACTGAAAATGGATTTTCCTGGTGGCCGTTTAACCAGAAATGAGTTGTTTCAAACTAGGCTGAAGGGAGGAGGGTTCTGTAATATTGGATTAGTGAAAGGAGTGAACGGCTTCAGTTTAATTCAACTAGTCTTCTATTTTTAATCTCCAACGAAACAGCTGAGTTGAATGTTAATTAAAAAGCAGTCTTTGATCCACCCAGCCACTCCTGGAGGCATAATAATAATATATAAGTGCACAGTAGCAAATATATGATAGGTACACTTAAAGGAGTGCATCTAATCTTGCCATGTTCACATTTTAATATTTCTTGTTGACCCACTCTTATATTATTTAAAAAGAGGGGAAAATGCTAAGTTAAACTTTGATGGTCTGAAAGGTAAGGCAGCAGAGCAAGTGTGAGTTCCTATTTTGAGGATGTATAAGGGTTAATGATTAGAAGAGTGGAATCAGGAAAGACCTTAAGCCCAGATCTATGACAGTGGTAATTGAGCTGATTGATTACGACATCTCGTTTCAGACAACTATTGATTTAATCTAGTCTGCAGTCCCATTGGCCCCAAAGGTGCTCCTGAGTGAGACTCAGCACTTGAACCTGGGTACTCTTCCCTACTCATCGTCTGGATATAAATTTCCAGAATCTGTAACCATTTATAATTTTCACTCATCTTCTTCCTTCTATTCAAAAGCTTCTAATTTCATCAGGCTAATGTTTTTAACCATTGAGGGGACAGATGCAGGGAAAATGAAATGGCGCAGACTGAAAAGGGTGTGTTTTCAAAAAAAAAAAAAGGCAAGGGAGAAAGCTGGGGCTATGTGGCTAGTATTTGCATCTGTTGTTTCTGATTCGCAGAGCTAGCAAAGACTGCTTTTGGAGGCAGTCCACAAAGCTGGGCTATCAGTAGGCAGTTTGCTGTACGCACACGTTCAATTATTAAAATAGTGGACTTTTTTTTCTGTCTGATAGCCATAGTGAGGTCATGACATTAATTTATCCAGGGTATTGTGGGTAACTATAGAGAAAAAAAGCATAAAGGGCACAGATGCTGGAGCAGCAAAAAATGGATGGGTCTGAGCAAAAGGAGATTAAGAGGCAATGACCAATCTAATGTACATATAGCAGTAAGAAGCCAGGATCCGTCACAGAATGTTGACGGCAATAAGTATTTTAAGCCATGTTGTGCATGTGTTAACTTATTTGATTTTTTTATACCTCAGTAAATGCTAAGCTGCATGCTGTAATTTTGTGTTTTATCAGTTTCCTAAATCTGATTTTGGTCTTGTTTTTGTTGTCTCATGCTTGGCATTCTTCACTCACTCTCTGTCTGTGGGTGTGTGTCTGTGTCTGTCTCTCTCTTTCTCTGAGATTATAAACTTAACTGTTTCCTAATTGTCTACTTTCCTTCATCCTTTTCCCAAGAAATTAATTACTAGCACCACAACTTGTCATACGCACACACTAAATGGGCTTAGGGCGTGTACCCTGGCATTTTGGCTTTCTTACTTTACTTCAGGGCTGTGCAGTGTTTGCTTTCCTGCAAGTGGATGCCCTTCACATGTGCTGCTGCCGTAAGGTTGCCAAACGGCTACCTGATCTGGGACTGCGGTGCAGCACTGCATCCTGGGACCAGCCTGCCCGGCTATGCTGAGTGCTTCTACGGCACCAGGGGGCTTTGGGAATTGGCTGGTGAATTGCGTATTACCTGTCCTCCCCCTCTGGTAAATAATTTTTGTACCGCGAATCACAGTGGTGTGGTATTGTCTGGAAAAGTAATTCCCAAATACTGTTGGCATAAAAAGGGAAAAGCCAAAAGACTGTCACCACCGTAAGTCATTAAAGTCCCTTGCCTTAAGAACAAAGGAAAAAGGTAAAAATGCACACAATAATTATACTCTGTGGATTTTCATAGCCTGTCAGACAACTTGTGCCTGTGTTTCAGTTATCAGCCTTTGTGCTTTGTTTTGTGTTGTGTGTTTTATATATGCATCTTGAGTTTCTGCCTGAGTGTATTCAATGTACGTGTATGTGTTCAGAGGTCTCTACCAACACGGAGCAAATACCATATAGAAAAATACACAAGTGTAGCTCAAACATGCAATTTAAGTACTCAGTGTGGTGGTACGGGTGTATTGCCATTGTTCCCTCGCTGTGCTCCCTCTGACTCAAGCAGCTTCTATTTTTTATTTTATTTCAATTAAGAAGTCTAAAATAAATTTTTAAAAAAGAGGGAGAAAATTGCTTGGTCCAGTTAAATGACAATTGAAGTTCAGAAACTCCCTATTTCAGCACAGTGAATGGTGATTCAGACTCTGGCAGGGTTTTGGCTATGAGACAATTCCTACTTATAAAGAGCACAAAGAAGGGGGGGCAAAGATAGCATTAATTTTGAGGAAGATTCATATTATTCTTTTAATGTTCATTATTTTCTGAAGAAGTGAATCCTTGTAGCTTTCGAGAGCTAGTGTGTCCTTCCCGCTGGTATTTATTCGAGCAAGAGAAAAAATGAAGAAAGCGTAGAATAAACTCCTAAGACTGTTCAAGAATTACTGGCATTATTTCTCTCTACATCACGTGTGAGCCTGGGTTGCCTGCTATTCCTGAGGCAGAGACTCGAGGATGAAAGTCTGTGTGTCAGAGCCTGTTTTCACAACTGCATTTGGAGATCTGTCTTATTGATTAGGAAAAAAAGGGGGTGGGAATAGGAGTGTGAGGTGAGGGGAGGACCGACTGACTACTGGCTTATTGCAGCTCAAGACATTTTCTTCCGGAAAGATGTCAAACAACTGAGACACAGCAACAGAGGAAGTAGAAAGGTGCAAAAATAAGAAGAGGGACCCTTTGGAAGAAATGAAGGCATTCCTTATGAGAGCCTTGAGGTTTTTTTCTTCTAACATCTGACCCACAAGGGCTAGAGTGACAGCGTCATGCAAATGCTGCAGTCCAGCAGGTCTGAGAGAGGGTGGATGCTAGAGAGTGAGTTAATGTTAATGATGAGTGCAGTGAAAATACCAGCCGATACCACCCCCTCCACACACAACTGCTCTGAGTCAGCATCCGCTGCTTTGCCTTGCCTTTTTGTGCGTGTGTGTGTGTGTGTGTGTGTGTGTATGTGCGCGCGCATGTGTATGTGTGTGTGTGTGCGTGTGTGCTAGTGACTGTGTGTGTGCATGGAAGGTAAAGCCAGTCAGTCAGTGAGAAGCAAAGGTACGTTTGAGAGCAACTAAAATCTGACTGATTTCCATCTTCAGAGCATCAGATGTATTCCCTAAAGAGGATGGGTCTATGTGGTGGGGGTGGTATAATTATGTTAATGTCATATTTATAGAGGGGAGAGATTTTTCATTCTAATTATTGATTTGAAAACTGTGGTCAAAAATGTTTTTTAAATCATGATCAGCTTTAAAGCAAAGAAATTGAATGAAATCTAGGGATACTGCTATACATATATATCTCATATATATTTTCTTTCATTTAACTATTTTGTGTCTGAGGCATAACTGATTGAATGGTGCACAGTGACAAAGATGGCTCTTATATAATTTGCATTATATCATCTGCTGAAATAATATTTTAAATTATCCAAAATGTTCTGAAATCTGAAGTATCAGTCTGGAGGGGAGGGTGAAGGGCAGGGGTGGGGGTGGGGGGCACTGGGAAATCTTTTCTTCGGCAGAGCGCTCTGTACAGCTTTCTTGTAAATGGATGATTCACCTGTTCGACCAGCAGAGATTCTAATTCTTCCCCCCTTCTCTTTTTTTTTCTTTTTAAAGCTGAACGGCTTCCCGAAGAGCACAGAGTTTTCTATGCCAGATTCTGCTTCAGTGGCTAGGACCTTTATGGCTGCTGTTTCTTTTGCTCTGGGATCTGATGCAGGAAAAAAAAAGCCACCGTGGATCCTGTCCCTAAAGTAGAAATTTTCTTTTTCATTCTGCAAACAACGCTAAAGATCGGAGGAGATTGAATGCAAAAGTAATTCAGGATTGTGCTCATGCCATTAAAAGTGTTTGGCTCCAGAACAAAATTATTCGGGAAATCCAAGCATTTCTTCCTACTGTATCGACAGTATTTGAAAGTTATGTGTGCTTTGAGTAATCTGGTTCAAGTGACAACAATCTCTGCATGTCAATGCTTTCTGCAGCTTATGGAGTGAAAGCTAGTTTTGCCACTGGAAAGGAAGAAGCTTTTTCTAGCAGTCTGTAGAAGGATTAAATGTTGAACATGGGGAAGACGCAAAAAATGAATACACGCCCAAAGGTTATACTTGCATCGTGAATGGGTTTAAAGTACTATCTAACCCAGGGCCCACCTGAACAGTAGGACTAAAAGCATAATGAAGAAATATTTCAATTAGAACCCCCTTAACAAGCATTTAATCCTTCTTTCAGGCATTAAGGGAAATAGAATAAAATCGTTACTGTACAAATCTGCTGGAAGCAGATTTTAACCCACTTATAGACGCTTCCCTCTGATGCATTATAGTAATATGGCTACTTGCAAGACAAGGCAGTGAATATTTTTTTCCTGTGTTCTTTGTTTTTTCTTTTCAAAAGTTAAGGACTCCACTCTCAGAAAAGTCTGTTCGGTCAGCTGATACATTGTTTGAATGTATGTATGCGTCTTGCCTGCTTATTTGATCTTTTCTGCCCCCTACTTGAAACTGTGGTTTGTTTATTTCGGGGGAACGAGGGGTTGTTGATTTGGGGGGGGTGTTTTTGGGGTTTGGGTTTTTTTTTTTTACAATAGCAGTGAAAGTTTTGCTGACAGCAATTATGACTACTAAACAATTCCGTTTATTGGAAGATGAATTCTACTGGATCATATCGGACTTTTCCTAGTCCCTGAGACCCTAACTTGTGAGGTTTTTTAGCAACAATCACAAGTCAGGCTCTTGGGACCTAGGCGGAGGGGAACCAGCAGCTTTGGACTGTGATTGTTTCTCTGCAGAATTTAGAGAACCAAAGAAACTTTCCTTGTCCGGAAGGGTAAAAAGGAAAATATACCTCTTTCAGATGTTAAGCAGCAGAACTGTTCCGAAAAGGAAAGAAAAAAAAAGCT
The DNA here is from genome assembly GCF_000695815.1 of Acanthisitta chloris. Taxonomy (NCBI): domain Eukaryota; kingdom Metazoa; phylum Chordata; class Aves; order Passeriformes; family Acanthisittidae; genus Acanthisitta; species Acanthisitta chloris. The sequence continues at coordinate 111,512 of NW_008659799.1, read as the reverse complement.
GAACAACTGTTATCCATTGTGCAACATTAGGATGTTACATATTTATATGTTTAGAAAACTGGACTAGATGTCATGCAACATTTAAGATTACAATCTAACCTGAATGCCAGTTTGCACCTAAAAAACCCCCAAACAAAACACCCAATAAAAACCTCACTCAAAACAGATACTAAAATATATGGTTGCCAGCCATAATATTATTATTATAGACAATTCTGCTAGAAAATTACCGCAAAGTATATATTCATCTTTGTTGTTGATGCATTAATTAACTTTTAAAACATAAACCATAAACACTGATGCATGAGGCCTAGAAAACATTCATTCTATTGTATGAATGATTTCAGTCTACAGGAAAACTGTTGCTTAGCTTTCCCTGTAACATGAGGCAAAGGGTATCTTTTAGCTAGTTGCCATCCTTTTTCTTTGTTCAAGTGAGAGCACATATGGCAATTAAAATATTCTCTCATTTAATTTACATTTTTATCTGATAGAGAATATTGGTTTAAAAATCATAGTCCAACATTAAAATCACTTTGCATCCAGAATCACACTTCTTATACCTGTTCAATTTAAAGTGAGCTGACAGTAGTCTAAGCACCAGACTCAACTTCTAGTCTCTCCATCACTTTTTGCATTTTTTAACCCTAGGACAGAAAATAGTGTGAGCTTTAGATTGTCCCTCATGTGTTAAGTACTTCACTGACTTTGCATAAGACAATTCACAAGCACACAAGTTATTCTGCACTCTTCGTTAGTCTTGAACTTCTGGTCTACTACACATGATTTGTATTTCTTAATATTTTGTTGGTGTGTTAGTTTTGAGTCATTTTTCTCTCTTTCCTACATCTAACCAAGATGCTGCAGGACCATGTTGATACATCATGCTTCACTGAAACAAAGGTTTCACACAGACCAGGCATCTAAACTATTTGTTCTTTTCAGAAGTGGTATTTTGGCTGCAGTATATTTTTTCCACTTGCATGGGAGGAATTGTGTTTTATTGTAAACATCAACACTATTGTTAAAATAAATTGTTCTTATCTGTTAGTATAATACTTTTTCTTCTTGTCTTTTTTTTTTAAGAGACAGAAACAATGTGCTGTGCATATTTTTCAAGTTGCTCAAGATATAATTAGCCTTTAAATAGTCATTAAAATATTGTCTTAGTAATTACATTGATGATATAGTTCCTGTAAATATGCAACTCTTTTCTTTGTAATCTGTCAACCCCACATGCTAAGAACACCCAAAAGACCTACTTGAAAAAATTCAGATACAGAGTAACTTTTTAACGCAGATATGATATTCAACGTTGACTTCTGTTTAGGCAGTATTGTAAAAGCAGATCTGGATGTGGATAGAAAACACAAATGCACCCAGCTAGGTGCTACACTTGTGAAGCACTTCAGTACCAATTGACATATATTCTGGGTAGTAGCTTTCAACACCAAAACCAGATTATACGTGATACTGATCAAGTGAGCCAGTATTCTGTTCATTCAAATTTATAATGAGATAGAAATATATATAGTGTTGGTATAAGATTTCAATTATGTTAGTATTAATCAAAATAAAAATCCTTATAGATTGAATATGCTGATTGATCAGCTACACTAAAGATTTTCATTGCATTTATTTTTCAGTCAGCAAAATTTACTTGAATGAGGATAGTTCACATTAAGCACTCTGGATTCATTTTACGTTTAACACTATGTGTACAATGAAGGTGAAACTGTAGTGTGAAACATTTTGTCTCTGTCAGTCTGAGTATTTCAGCTATGCTCTGGTCTGCATTGTGAGTGAGAAGAAAACGGATCATTAGAAACTCCTGCCTGGTTTATATTGGGCTACAGCAAAAGCTGTAAATATGCAGTCCTGCCTCTGTATTACTGCTTGAACTGGGATGACTCCAGTGGCTCAGCTCTGCCCACTGTACTCACTGCTGCCCCTTTCCATAGAGGTGACCAAGTTGGTACACTGCCTTCCTCTTTTCCTCCTCCCTCTCTTCCCCAGTCTCAACACAGCCAAACCAACGTCAGGTACATATTCAGCATCTTGTGGTAAGGCAGAGGTGGATGAAGGGGAGGGAGCATCATGGTCTTCGCTCAGGCAAAATTCCCACCAAGATCAACAAGATGTTTCCCTGTCCTGGCACTACGTGACAGTGCCAACAGACACTGTGCAGAAAGCAGTCTTATTTACCCAGTGACAGTATCTGAAAGCTGTCTCTATTAACACAAATAAATAGAAAACATCATCTTCTGTATGCTGTGCTTAGCTATATGTACGGAATTTCAATGTACTCTGATTTCTATATGACTTGATGTTGTTTCAGTGCAAAATGCATTTAAATGCTATTTAATATGTGATTTCAGAGTAATCAGCTTGTGCTACAACAAAAACAAAAAACCAAAACACAAGCTCTTGCAAAGGGGGAGGAAGAGAGAGAGTGAGTGAAAATGATGTGTGGTGCATACAAAAAAGGAATCATATTAACAATTCGATGAATTCCTAGTTGGTAGACCAGACCGAGCCAGACGCATATATTAACGGCTGTCTGCTGCTGATGTGAGCCTGCTCAATGCGGTGGAAATGAAGGATCACCTAGTCTCTGACACCAGCTGATTTGTATGTTTTAATTTTAAAAAGGAAAATCACTGTTTTACATAAACATCTTAACCCCTACATGATTTTTTCTTTCTTCCTCCCTCATATTGTTTGCTAATTTACTGTCATCTTAAAGTGCTGTTTAGCTACAGACCAACAAAACATCAGTCAAAAAGCAGAAAGAAGTGTTAGTTTCCCTTTTGTCTGCCATGTACAGTTATTATTATTATGATAATTATCTACATTAATTTTTAGTTTTCATAGGAGATGCAACAATTTTCCATAGCTTCATTTTTGAAGTACTTTTAGTTTCAATGAGATACCGTTTCATTTTTAACCCAAACAAAACAAAACAAAATGATTGTAACTCAAGCTAGGGTGATTTGTTCAATCCTTTTCCTTAACCTGAAAGTCTTTAGCACCATAATATAATACTACATGTATGGGACAGGATTCCTTTTCAAACCATATAAACTCTAGGATCCATTAATACAGTGCTGAAGATTGTTACATGAGTCAAGGGAATTCCGATCCAAGTTAATTGCTGATGAAATTAGAGGAAAGAATATTTTACTTGAAGTTGTATAACAAGAATCTACAATTATCACTTTTCAGGGCATTGCTCTATTCATTTGATGAAAAATGTCAATGAAATTTAACAGAAGATGTTCTGCATTTCCATGGGTAATGAAAATCGGCACATTCCCGATTAGCTAACACATTTTGAGTTGTTAATATGCAGTGCAGCAGAAATGTCTGTGAGCAGTAAATGTAGCCATCATTTTGATTTGCCTGTGTGATGACTGTGCTCAATTCCTGACCAGGTACATAATTTCACACTGAAAAGCAGTCATCTCCTCTTAGGGACCAACTGTAGCCTACAAGAAAAAACAAAATACAGAACACCTGCTGCCTGAGATCTATAACTATCTAGGTAGTCAGACAGATACATACATTTGAAAAAAATAACTGAAGTGGTATAAAAATGCCAGCTGAAACTATGTCAGCCAGTTAAAAGTAGATTTATTTTATTATGTTCATCTAAAGTATTTTTGTCCAAACAATGTATCTGAGGCATTCATCACCTTGTTTAGTTTTTTCATTGTTTGATGATAACAATAGGCAACTTCAGAGTTTGTTGGATGCTGTGTCATTCCATTCCTTGGCAACACTAGAGTTATTCTTACCCAATGAGTTATATTCTGACCAGAATCAAGCTACATTGACTCATGTGCAAAGCTATGTTTTATGTGAAGTGCCTGAGTAGCAGCAAGTGCATGGGGTATTGAAGCCTTAGAGAGAAAGTGAATGTAAGATTAATAAGATCAACACTGATAAAATTATTTCAGCTTTATAAACATCTTTAACTTAATAATTAGGATTTAAAATTAATTACAGAATCATCCAGTTGATTATAGACTAAAGTTTGTCTGCTGGGCTTTCAGGAGTGCAATCTTTATGCCTGACCCTACTTATTTAGGAGTTAAGGATTAGTGGTAATTGTGTGATAAACAAGATATAGTAATGA
>NW_008659799.1:61630-107349 GCF_000695815.1 Acanthisitta chloris | reverse complement strand
AGGGAAAAAGTCAGATAACATTCTGTACTTTTACTCATTAGTTATTGAACTGGGGCTATGATTCTCTACAAGGAGCATAATCATTTATTGAAACGGCCAAGTAAATCAGTAAGGTTGTGCTGAGTAATTTACGACTGGAAATTTTGGTTTTGGTTTTGGGTGATTTTCTTCCATTACCATCACCCCCAACTTCTTTTCTTGGATGTGTGCGTGTCATGCATGGGAAGATATGAAGGAAAAACAGCTATTCAGCAAAGACACGTCCCACCCCTTTAATTAAGCTTTTCCTGGACTATGTAAAAAACACTGGCAATGTGTAAATCCCATTTGTGTGTTGGTTATTATTATTTTAACAGATTCCTAAGTATTATATTAAGATGCCTCAGTGATGAAATACATATGAAAATAGTTGCATTAGTAAGTTACTAGATACTGAAAGGGTTGGATGGCATAGGCAGAGAGCCAACTGTAAGAATTATTTTTTTTCATTTCATTCCTTTCACCTAGTAGGCTCCTTAAGCATTAGGCAGAACCCAGTATGTGGCTAAGTTATTGCTCTAGTGTTCATCACACACAAAGCACAGTCTTAGCATTTGTAAATTTTCTTCAGGGAGGTTTCTAATCTAGACAGCATTTGCGTTTGGGGATTACACCACAGTCTGTTCCCCTCCACGTCCCCCTCTAACATGTAGCCCTTTCAACTTCTTCAAAGAAGTGGTGAAAAGTAGGTTCTTTTATTAATAGCAGAAAACAAACCGACTGCTGGACTTCCGTGGCAGAGCTCACATAATGCGGCGGGGTGGGAACTGTAACAAAGAATGCTTGAATGCACTAAACGTATAGTGAAACCCCATTTACATTCACTGATGGGGCTTAAAGTACAATAAGTGAGAACTTTAAAGTAGAAATAAGCAGAGCCATGAAAAGACTTCAGTGAAGGTGGATACTTCTTGAAAAGTTTAGCACAGAATTTAATTTCAAACTCAAGCCTTTCCTGGTAGAATACATTTCTTCATAATGCATCCCTTTACTCAAAGCGTCTCCATCAGATGATGGTAAATCTGATGAAGTATCTTCAATGCATAAAGAAGTAGATTCTGTTTATCTAATTTATATACTGATTTTCATACAAGTGAGACAATTAGCAGTGGAAAAGTCATGGTTCACTGTCTGCTCCTCTGTGCCCTCTTCCCTCTGCAAACTGCCTTTGAAGTGTAAGGAACAACTTTGTGGCTAGAAATGTTTGATTGCAGGATCTTTCCATGATTTTTATCTCTCTCTTCTAAACTCTATCTGTCCGTGTTGGTGGAGGTATGTTGGAGAATTGGATGAGTCAGTTGTCTTTTGCTGTTATTCTGTGAAACAGAATCACAATATTACTAGTGAGTCACTATCACCTCTCCCCTTTTCTTCTCTTCCACTACAGTAATCATCTCTTTGTTTCAGCCCCTTCCACAGGGCCACTGTAAGGCCCTACAAGATGCCAGCTTTGCTCTCCTAAGAGTTTAAATTAGCCTTGCTCCCATTTTTTGCATTTCTCTCCACAGTGGTTCTTCATCTTGAACATGAAGGATGTATAAATTGCCCAAACTTGTAAATCTTTGCAGAATCTTCAGCTCCTCCTTGGCCCTGTTCAGAAACAACCAGCTGTCAGAGGTTATGCATTAGGTTGCTAGCTGCAGTTTTCCAGATAAAGCTCTTCTTGCTCCTTTTCTTCTGAAGAACGGCATGATAGATGTTATCTTCACATGATCAGAACAGAGAATCACTTGTGGAACATCAGATTTAATCACTGTGATTTAGGGAAGGCAGGCTATGGAATAACTTTCTGCTGCTCTTCAGCAGAGGCGGTTTTTGCTAGGGATGCACATGAAATATTTGCTATCAGAATTTAGTCAGATTCAAAATTCCAGAAGTTTTGACTATTGGTTCTTATCCTCAAGAAGCCTAGCTCTGCTTCAGGCATACAGCAGGCAGGCAGATAGTTCTGCTCCTTGGATCTTCACAGTGCCTGCTCTCCTGTAGGCACTAAGCCTAGTCCAGGTGCAGCAGCAGCCATACACAACACCTCGCCATCCCTATCTACACGGCATCCCAACAGCATGAGCATCAGCTTTTAGCAAGCTTGGCATGTGAAATGGCTGGCACAGCCGTTTTGTGGTGGGATTTACAGCTTTGCACTGCAAGTGGAATGTTCATCTCTGTCTTGGGAAGATTTGTCACAAGTCTGAGGAGACACAGTGCTTATAGCTCCTGCTGGTCTTATCTATATACACACACTGGAGTATTCAAGGAGTTAGATATACTGTTAGATTTTAAGTCCTAGGAGACCATGCTTTTCTGATGTTTATTATGGCAACATATTATTTCGGATTTTAATTCTCAAACTTATGTCTCCTTCTGAGATAGGGTATTTTGATGTTTTAGGAGTCATTGAGACACACAGTTCTTAAGCAGTGTCTAGATGTTTAAAACTGAAACAAGTTACAGCACTGGAATCCTCTTCTGACTGACTCAGATGGCTAGATTTCTTGTGGGTGTTGCTGGTATCTGAGTATTAAGGTTTGGTAGGATTTTATGAGTTAATAAATTCCAAAGGCTGCAGCTTGGCTCTCTGAAATTTGGTAATCATTCCCTAAATGCTAGTGGGAAATCAAATTACTACGTGCAATAACTAACACACTTAAAAACCTTTGAAATGTGTCCAAACTAATGCCTATGTGCTCTTCCTTCCTGCATCAATGGCTAAAGATTTAGGGTCACTTCCTGGCACCCAACATGAATGTAGATGAGCTGCCTCAAGATCCAAATCAGTGAGACAACCTTTACTTTCCTTCCCTGCCACTTGCCTGGAGTTGTACAGGCAGATTGTGGGCTCTTTCATGTGGGGACCACCACTCACTAATGGGAGCATGGTGACTAGCACGGTGGGACCTTGACTTTGATTATAATCAGAGCTCTGAGACCACAGTATAAAGCAAATATAAACAAAGCATTCAGTGGCCAGTAGGAGGTCATATTTTACTGTGGCAGAGTGAGGGGACATTTTATGCATTTCTTTTACAGTCCTCTTTCTGCTATTTGTTCTTTGGGTGTTCACAGTAACTTACTGCAGTGGTTGGGAAGAGAGAGGTTTGCATCTGAACAAGCTATGGGGTTTCACATCCCAATATTCATCGAGTCTGCATCCATACTCTTCATTTGTTTTGACATGCACATTTACTTTTGTCAGATTAATATTTTTATTAGATCTTCTGCAATGGCAAATAAGAAAAAAACCCCATGCAAGTAGCTCCACACAGAGTGCATGGGTTAGCATTTTTCTGTAAAGCAGTTTAATGTGTCTCAATTTACTTTGGACAAAGAAATACTTCAGCTGCCCTCCAGCTCAGACTATAAAGTGACAGTAGTAGTCTTCTGAGATAACTTGTAGACTCTCCTGCCCTGTGGTAAAACCTGTGGCTGAATGCCAACCTATCCCCTCCCTGCTTTCAGGTACCACGTGCCATTCACTGAACCAGGACACATGGTACTATGCAAAGCTTGAACGTTACATGGACTAGGAAAGAAATATAGCCAGGCATCTTCTTCATCTTTCCTCTCCTCCTTTCCCCTCCCTCTTGGTCTCCTCCCCTGTGTCTCCCACACATAGTAGAAATATTACATTCACTGCCAAGGCAAACTCAATCATCTAGTTTGACTTCCTCCATAAAAGATGCCAGAGCATTCACTAAGCAGCTCCCATATCTACACCAACAATTTCTGTTTGGTCACAATGTATATTTAGGATTTGGGATGGCAGAGTATCCATAATAACCTCAGGAACATTCTCTCGGTAGTCTATCACTATAAAAAACATTGGCTTTATTTCTAATTAGAACTTTTTTAGAATCATCTTCCAGCTACTGAAACTGTTCCTGACAATTTAAATGATTATTTGCTTCCTTCCAACTCTTAGCATTGTCATTGAAAAACTAATGAGATTGTCTTCACTGTCTTACTTTAAGGTTTTTGGGAAGATCAGATCACATTGCTTGCTCTAGTTTAAACCTTACCCATTTTGTCAATATCCTCTCCAAATACTAATACCAGAACAAGTGATCTGACATCAGGAATGATATTATTAGTTGTGCTAGTATTTCTTATTTTCTGTTGTTTGACTTATTAATTTTGTTTATTCTCTCCTTCACTATAGCTGAAGGAATGAAGAGAGAAATAGATATGAAAAAAGCTTGTCTGAGGTACTTGAAAATGCCTAATTCCAGACAAAATTGATAGGAGTTTCTCACCTAAACTGTTCAGTGCTCCTGTTGCCTTTATTTAAGAAAAACCTTTTGTCAATACGAGAAATAGCACAATTAGCTTATCAGTCTTTGATTAAATATTAGCCAGGTCATTTTTGATCTCTGTTAATCTATTTATTGAATAAATTGTGATTAATTTCAGAAGGAAATGACAGCAGCTGTATTATTCTTACTGTTGGAAAGCTTACTTGGTTTCAACATTTTCTGTGTTTCTAGTATGCTTGAGTTACAGAAATAGATCCTACAGATGGATTAAAACATACCCATGTGTTGAAACCAGGCAATCAGTCTCACATTTTACAGGTATTCATCCAAACAGCCAGGATGTAGCTAGCAAAAGGATTATTTTTAATGTGTTTCTGTAAAGTTCTGTAACCTACTCCCTTCACAAGGCTTATTTGTCTGATCTCAGTAAATCTTCAAGCCTATATGTTTTATCATTTTCCTATCATGGTTTTGGGGAGGAGGGATGGGGGAACGACTGATCTTAGATAAGCAGTGTGAGTTGGTTAAGAAAGGAGGTAGCTGTCATCTGTAGCCTTTCCAGACACAGCAGTACAGTTCCAGACAGTCACCTGAGTATTATCGCTTTGCCTCAACTATAAATCACAGTCGGGTAATGGCCAAGGCTGACATCTTGACATTTTCAAGAAGAGTAAAAGACCTGATTTGAATGGAAATCAATTTCATTTCACAAATCTTGTGATGCTCCAAACATGGTCTTGGGGGCTTTTTTGTGTCTTATTCAGAATGTTCATGATCTTGATAACAGACTAGTTGTGTTACACAATTACTGTAGTTTCCTATATACAGTTTAAAATTACAGAAATACAAGTGTGTAAGCGGTGCATCACGGCACCTAGTACCATGTAGGCATGGAAAAGAAACTCCCTTTTTTGACAGCCCGTTAAAGGTGACAGGCACAGCTCCTTTAGCCACCTTGCATTTTATCACCTCCAAAGGCAGTAGTTAGCTGGCACTGGAAGGAACAAAAGGTACAGCTCAGAGCATGGAATGCTCTCACAGTCCTGCTTGCTTGTATGTGAATGCCTGTGGGATTCTCCAAAGGAGTAGCAGTGATGGAACACTAGGACTTCCCATTGTGCAACAAATTGTCAGGCTTGTAAGTGCCTTTCTACACCTAAAATGGCCCAGGATTTCTAAAAAACTCATCTAAACTGTATTTCATTTGAATAGAGAAAAAGAAACCCCATGCAAATGTTTCTTCTAATTTTTTTTAAAGTTTTGCCTGGTCTGTAAGAATTCACCATGAAGACAAGATATTCCCCATTCAAGGAGGAAGGAGAATGAGTTTAGTGGTTGCAGGATCCACAGTATTGTTGCACTAACAAGTGTAAGTAAATACAATCCCAAACTTGCTTTGCTCCTACTGTTCTGATGCTCAGCACAACAGCTCTTTTGGAGGAAGGCTGTCTGTGGGAGCAGCTTCCTCATGTCACAGATGAGGTAGTGCCCACAGCCACAGCCACAGGTGAATGAAGGATTTGAGGTAGCATCAGTCCTCCAGTGGCTGAAGGTCCAAAATTGACCCTGAAATACTCTTTCCAATATTTTCATGAAGAGCTACCATGCTCTGCAAAATTTCAGTTTTCTTACTTGGCAAAACAAAACAATCTGGAGGACACTTTGGTTAAAAAATGAAGGTGTCATAATGTAATGCATATATGAGAATCTAAGCCAAATGAGTAAGCTGTGATTGAATTTGCCAACCAATACATTCCTGTGTGAAACTGAAAAAAGAAAAATGTGCTTAGCATACGGAGGATTAAAAAGGTCTGATGGTCATTCCATGTTTAAACCCCTTAAACAGGATAGTGTGAAATATGTAGCTGTGTCTATAGCAACAGGTGTGAAATCAGAGGTAAGAATTTTTCTTTTTTTTGTGTCTTGCCTGCTGCACAATACTCACCTGTAAGAACCTCATTAAAACCATGCACCCAAGTGCATCAAATGGCTTTCAAAGGCCGTAGCTATGTGCCGTCTAGACACTTTCCACTGGCTTTATCGCGGCACATCTTAAGAAGCAGTAAAAGACAGGGTGCTGGTGTGGAAAGAAATGCTAACAATCTAGCAAATTGCTAGCATCTAGTCCAGAATCTTTTCTCACTGACAATAGCCTCTAACACATGCCCAGGGAAAAGGATAAGATCAGGACAAGAAAAGTGATACTTCTCTGTTGTGTATTTTTCTGTCTCCTGCAGAATACAATGCAATGAATAATAGGTGGTACCAACCTGCATAAGCACCCTTGGCAGAATTTTTCCCTTTCTTCTGTGCATTTGTTTAACTACCTGTGCTTTAATTTTCTGAACCCTTTTGGTATGGTAGCAATGGTATCTATTCTTGATTACAAATATCTCCATGTTCTGCAGATCCATTTGCATCCAAGGAAGACTGAGAAAATGTTGGAGCCCTGAGTAAGTGGCTTGCATGGATTTCCAAAGCATAACACCTCTGTGCAACCTACATCATTGCACTCACTTAATTTGTTTACTCTAAGTGTTTTCTTGACAGATAGAATTTGTAATGTGTGGTTATATGACAGATTTTACCTGGGGCCAATGTTCTCATCTGGTACTTATTGGCAAACCTATCCAGCCACACACTGCTCTGTACAATGGAGAGACTTTAAGACAGATCAGAACTGTAACATTTGGGACTGTGATGTTCTCATGACTGTTTTTATCAGTGCAAACCATAATCTGGAAGACAGAGGCATCTTGCAGCCCTGTGGTTTCCATAAAGGAATGCTTTGGCTTTGTTAAAGTCAAGGGGAGTTTTTGACTTCATCTGTTCAGATGTCATCATCAAATTTAAATGTTTTGAAGAGTGCCCACCAGCCTTATAAAACACTTACTTAAACTATTTCCACTCCCCAAAAGTTCCATACTATGAGCTTGATCCTTTTGCACTTAAGATATTCCCAAATTACATGGGGGGCATTGTAATGCGCACTGGATGGTGTTTCTCACCATAGCAGCCCTTGTCAGAACATCATGCCTACTGAGTCACGGGTTTCAAGATCAAGATGAAAAACTTACATTGAAGATTGCATCAAAGTAGAATGCTAGCTCTGGAAAAGGATTTAAAATTGCCTATATTAACAGACTGAAAGGTTCTGTTTATATTCAAGTAAAGAAATATACTATTTATCTGGTTTGCTCAGGACCTAAAAACCGCAACGAAAATAGAAACAAATCAAGTGACCTCACTGTGTATCATTTAATATGATGCAAAACTAGTTTTAATGGAGCATGTTTAAAAATTAACTGCTTAGTTTAAACAGCAGTTTTAGCTTTTTATATAGCAGCTTTATAGGATGACTCATGTAGACTGTATGTGAACTTTTTTAAGTAACTATACCATGATAATTTGTAAATTACATGTCATCAAAGACCCTACCTGAAGTAATTCACAGTCCTCATTTTTAAGACAGTGATTGAGTTCTTATTTCATGACCAAAATTTAACATCTAATAGTAAGTGCTGGATTTAGGAGGATTAGATCAAGTAAAGCCACTCTGCAGTATAATGTCAGTTTATAAGGACACACTGCAACCCAGCTGATGAGGCAAATCAAAATGGATTCATGTGGTTACTTGGTATTTCTTTCAGACCTGACTGCATAGTAAGAACCATTGGATTTCATGTTAGTTGTTCTGCACAGTGATGGCCAATCCATGTAAGAAAATATATTTCACCCAGTATGATTAGGAAAAAGTAGGTGACAACTCCATCTCTATCCCCTTTGCATAATCATTCAAACTGTGTAAAATTGGGGTTGCAGTGTTATTCCCCAGTTTGAAACTGGGATATCTAACTCCACAATAGAGTAGAAAAGCAAATTGTCTGCTTTACAGTCAGCTCAGAAAACATATAAGCTTTTGGTCTAGGTAGCCATCGTGCCCTGTGCATATTTCTAACCTGGCTGTGCTGTGGGGTGGTTAGTACCTCGGCAGCAAGCTAAGGCTACTAAACTCTCTGGAGATGCATGAGGCATCAGTCTGCTAAGCCCTGTGAGCGTCCTTGGAGTTCAGGGTTTGACTGCCTCTGCCTCAGTCTGTAGGACACCTATTTTAGCATAATAGTTTTTCTACAGTCACATGTTAGAACCAGTAAAACTTATTTGTCTGAGTGATAACAACTGCTAAATTTAGTACTTGGAACTTCAGAGAAGCCATTAGTCATCAGAAATATTTAGAAAATATAGTGAAGTTATGGATGCCATTTGCCTTAGGACATCCTACTGGTGCTACTCCTGAAGATGGCAAGCACATTGCAACTGTGTGACATATCTATCACCCTCATATAGATGTCTCAAATACTCCAAGGCAACACAAAAGGCCACAGACACATGAGACATAGGAAACTGAGTTCTGTATTACCTGTCCCATTCCACTGGATACTCATGGACTTCATAAACTATGTATTTTGTTCAGAAAAGTGTCTACCTTAAAACACTTCAGTGTGACTATTACAACCAGCTTCATTTATGGAGTTTACATATTCAGGGGGAGGTTGGATAAAAGCACAGGTTAGTAAAATATATCAGCAGATACTTGGTATAGCTCAGGTTTATGTAAGCTGGAGTTTCTTACATAGACACAAGCCAACATTCAATCATTCTTAGTGCTATAATTGCTAGATCATTATTTCTCCTTTTTTGCTTTATTTTCTTAATGTTGATATTAAAAGGTAGACTTTTTAACCAATAGCTGCCTCTAATCTTTCTGCTATGTCAAAACGGTGCTCTCATTTTTCATTTATTGGTCTTTTTTGGTCTGTTTTCAACAAATGTCAGAACACCAACTGAGGCACACATTTGGATTTCAGCTGTGTAAACATATACTATGTCAGCACAATAGCTTACCCCTTTCATAGCTACAATGAGTAGTTGAAAGTGTACAGTCCAGGGATTTGTTAGTGATAAATGTGCCACCAGCATCACAGGTGAGGGTGGTTTCTTCCTTTCTCAAAAAAGCTCCAGTCATAATAGTGACCGTGTCAGATTCACAGTGAGCAGAGGCAGCCCTGTTCAGACCCACACTGAGACTCTCCTTTGCTTCATTCCCTGGGTGACCCTGTCTTTCCTCAGCAGATCCACACAAGTGAGAGGGAAAGGGTCATCCACCATTTTGAGAAATACTGTCTCAGAGTGTCTGTAGGCTCAGATGGGAAACGAACAGATTTTAGTTGCAAAGTCATGATTTTGTTACTTATCCCTTGTGCGAAGACCAGGTTATTTTTTGTTTTGCTTTTCAAATGGAATCAGGATTTCTGTTCCCTGTGCTGAAATGAATACCACTTTTCCCCAATAGTTTTTATCTTCTTTTGCACTATTTGCATGTCTCTGCATTTCCTGTGAGAATATTCCTTGTCGTAAAAGTTCAAAGGCCATTTTAGGAAAGTTCTCTCAAAAAATGAGTTATCAGTTCACATAGGTAGATCCCTGAAAGGTGAAAACCAGTGCATTAAAACCCATTTCCAGCAGTTACAGAAGACATTTTCCTAAAAGTCCTTTGCACAGTTTGAAGAGACTCAGCATGTTCTCATACTGGTTAAAAAACAAGTTGCTAACATTTCAGAAACATAGAGCTCGATGAAAGAAAAGCACAAGGTCGTTCATATTTTCCATGGTTAAAATAAGGCCAAATGAATGACCACTATAATGAGGTTCAGGCCCACAGACTTTAGCAAACCTCATGTATGCCAAGTGTCAGGTTGGCTCATTGAAAATAATACCATGGACACCCTTTGATCTATGTTGCTTTTAACAAAACCTGTGCATGTATAGAAAAGTCATGCTCCACTTCTCTATAAATACCAGATACCTCTACTACCTCAACTGAAACACTCAGTGGAGTACGTACTGATGGTAAGTATTTACAAGATCAGGAGTCTCAAACTGTATGGAGATATGAAGATCTACGATTGTTGTCTGTGGAGTTTTGTGGGGTTTGGATTAGTTTGTTGGGAGTTTTTTTTACTTTTTTGGTTTGGTTTAGTTTGGTTTTTTTAAAGGCTAGGATACCAATAGCATGTTCCTTAATGTGTTTTCCCATTTTTTCATTACAAATACAGCACTGTGCAGTAGTGATTAATACAAAACCTTCAGAAGGCACCATGCTTAAATGAGTATTTCTTATTCAGACAGCATTATTACTAGAATAAGAGCTTTTTTTTTCTGAAAAGTAACAGCCAAATCTGGACTTCACTTAGTCAGAAAGCCTGTGTAGGATGAAAATATGAGCACAATAATATTTCCTAATTGCACTGTCAGCTTGGAAATGATTTTGCTATCCTAACCACCTAAAATTCTATTATTTTTTCAGAAGTGTCTAATACAATTAGCAATGGCAAGAACATTTTGAGTCTGAGTATGCCTATATGAGAGCCTGAAACCATGCAGTTTCTAGCATCTGGGTATGAAGTCTGGCTGTTCAGCAAGCTGTTCTGGATAACACAGCTAACTCTGGTAGCAAGCTGGAAACACCAACACAGAACTACTGACCCAAAGCAGTGGCTTATTTGGTTTAATTGCACTTTTCTACCCATGATGTTTCATTTCACAAACATGCACACACATAAACAGATATGCTCTTTTATGAAGTCGCTGTTCATCTTTTTGCCATCAAACCTGCATCTCTGCAATGATGGGAGATGGATTTGGTGGTTTTCACAAAAGTAAGCAAAATGTGCACACACACACAAACATGCACACACACACATATATGTGTATATATATGTGCATATGACTTCTTGAATATAGATTTCAAAACATGCACCTGACTTTCTGCTTGGTATGTGTCTGATTTGTCATAACCTTTTCACAGCTGTGCCAAGGGGCCTGGCAGAGCAGGGGGGTAGTGGTCCACAGCTGAGCTGTTGGTCTATGCCCATCCAGCTCAGTGAGCCATCCAAGGACAGTGTTCTTTGTTTAGCTGCTGGGGACAGTTCAGCTGGATAAAGCCCCACATCCAACTGTTGCTGCATTAGAGTGCCATGCTTAGCTCCCAATAGCAGCATGCTGGGAGGACAGGATCCCTCACCCCATGACTCCCAGGAGCATGGGTCTCTGTTGTGGTGCACTGTGATCTGTTCTGTGTCTCAAGTAAAGTGCCATGCTCAGGATGTTTTGCTTTGAGCTTTAATCTCATCTCACCAATAACTTCACATAGTTCAGACATTGCAGTCTCCAAAGTGATATCTTTAGTGCTTTGGTCCACTAAACTTTTCCCTTGTCTGTAATGGATTGTGGATGGAATAAGAGGGAGGAGGGGAAGGTGATGCGAAAACCAAGGGTTTGATTGGCATGCAGTGATTTTGGAGTAGCAGAAAGCAGGTGTCTCTGGTCTCCAGCCCCCACATACTTATCAGTCCATGTGTGTTGAGAGGGGAAAAGAAACCAATATTGTTCCCTCTAAAATTAATTCCCAGTTAGCCAGTTACTCCCAGTTTTTAGCTCAGAGCACACTGTAATTGCATTTTTCATTTCAGTAATTATAGAGGATATTAAAGTGGATAGACAGTTGTAGCAATCTGGCTCTTTAGACATATCCACTTGTCCAGGATCAAATGGCTACAGCATATTTAGGGTTACAGTCTCCTTCTTTTCCTTCTTGTTCTCTACTGCAGTGGATTTTTTTTCATCGTTACCATGACAACGCTATATCTGGCTGCCAGCTCTGTCGTAAGTTATTGAACTGAGACTGGCTTTTGGTTTAGCAGATAATTAGGTTCTGTCTCACAGGTTCATTTTCCTGTGACTGGGACATGAATATGACCTACAGCTGGCCTCAATTTCAGTGTCACAGACAAAACTTTAACCCTTCCTAGTCCCACCACTACTGTACCCACTGTGGTAGTTGGAGATGATTCCAAACATTTTCCTGGGGATGCTGGATGCTGCACACCCTCCTGAGTCCTCGGGGCTCATTGCCCAGGCTGTGCTAATCCCCAGCAAGGAAGGGGACAGTCCAGCTCACATCCACATGCTGGGTGGGCAGGGAAAGGGTATCACCAGCACCAGATGAATATTGATTGTCTGGTATGTAGATTTGTTGGAAAGGTAAGTTCACTGCTTGATTAGTGACCCTTTAAATAATAGAAATGCACAGGGTGGTGACAGGCCTTTTTTGCTTGTCTCAGGAACATGAAATATTTATGAGAGGTCTGTTTTAGCACATAGGGCCCCTTCTTAAATTGGTACCCACAGCGGGGAAGCAAAGCTACAAGGAACTGCAGTATTGTTTCTGTATGTACATCCCTGATTTTCCTTTTCTCCTCTGGGAGAAGCAGAGTCCAGCCTGGAGGTGTAGGGCACCTGACACTGGAGTCTGTGAGCCCCCAGTACCCAGGGGTAGGTGCAAGCACTGCAGCACCTTACCACTTGGACCTTTGAACTCACAAAATCAGGCCTGGGAAGGAGGAAGATCAACCATTCTCTTCAGCCCAGTTCTCAAATGTGCAATTTTCCAGCATTGTATGCAGCGTAATGTAGTCCTGCAGTTTTAGCCATTACAAGCCAGGCCATAAGTCCCTCTTCTGTCTATGAAAACCTTGCAATAAAAGCTATCAATTGAAAGGATATTCCATGAGATTTCACTGTCAGATATTTCTTTGATTAGTCCATGGGATGAGGCAGGTTTTTCCTACCCTTAAAAGAGCAAGGGAGGCTTCTGTCCCAAAGCAGGCAGAACCCGAGGGTTTTCTAGGGAAGCACAGGACCATTGGTGTAGGAGTTGTGTATCTGTTTTTCTGAGGCTTCAGACTCTCCCTTACTATCTCCCAGTGCACACATAGTGCTGCTGGGACTCGCCCCATTTGTGTTTTGCATTGACACTCTTCTTTCTGGGAAGTGTCACAATTAGGAAAAAAAAATAAAAGAAAACAGAGTAGCTGCAGAAATTGATGGACTTGCACCATTATCCATAACAGGGCTCTTGGATCCAGTATATTCTCCATGTATGCCATGGATGTGTGGAATGAGGTGCTGGCCGGGTGGACCTTTTCTTCAGCTTCCCTCCCTCCTCCCCACCAAATTATTTCTGCAGATGTCTCTTGATTAGAAGGTCAAAGTGTTCAGACAGGGCATCCCTCTTGCCTCTATGAAACGTGTCCTTCTGAGCTAATCTTCCTGTCTGTGTTTGTTGATAAAATATAGTATGTTTGAGACCTGCCTATTATACGGGATGAAGAAAAAGGCATTTCATGAACCAGACACAGTGACTTCTCGCCGAAGATAGCACCGAAAGCTGCAGATTTAGCATATATGTATAACCAAAATGATCAAAAAATCCCCTTGAGGTATTTTTAGATTAGCATATTTAGTGCGGATTAGACATCCTTGCAATGATAGTGTAAAAGTTTTGCTGTGGGGTTAAACTTGGAGTGGGAGTGGGCCAGAGGGGAAGGTCTCCCTTGAATTACTGAAAAGAGATGTGAAATTTCAGGTGCTGGTTAGCTGATAAATTATCCAGCTGCTGGGTATTAATGAATATTTCCACATCTGGGATCCCACAGCTCTGAGCTGGGATGACGGTTGATACCTCATCAGCAGCATGTTACAATCAATGGTATATTACATTTCTAAAAAATAATGAAATTAACTTACCACCAAACCATTGTAAGGGAATATTTTCCATTATAAATATAATCACTGAAAATGCATTTCTTTATGTAAGCAAATTTTATGGTTTTTTTTTTAGGGTTATTTTCCTTTTCTTTTTTGTTTTTCCCAGATTTTAGAACTGATATACAATCTATGTAATTTCAGGGTTTTTTCAGAGTTGGTTTCAGTGCCTGACATATCCTGACATAGTCCTGTAATGTTTCATCTATCACAGTTTAAAGCCAAATGAAACACTGTTTGCTTTGGAACCATTAGAGAAATCAAGCAAATATTGCCAGTGGGATTAGGTTTTATAAAAATAGATAAGAAATCTAAATGTTTAGCCTAGAGCAACCTGACATTGTCCCAACAACATTTGCAAATGAGGGCATGTAAACCAGATCACAAGGAAAGGGGGGGAATGGGTAAGAAAGGGGGAAAACCCCCAGGAAGATTGCATTGTTGCCATTTCATGATTTCCAGCTTGAGCAGCTTGAGTTCTTTAATTAAGAATCTTTTTTGTAGGTAATTAAGTTCACTACCTGCCACAATATATACTGTTTACCACAACCAGCAGCAAATTAGTCTCTTCCAGAGGTTGAAAATCTAAATCTGTTGAGTCCTTCTGAGTCCCTGAAGTCCTTCTATAGCTGATGCTCCCTAATGTGAAATACAAAGACTTGCAAGATGTCTCCTGCTCTCAGGGGCCGAGACCAACACACTTGCTTCTGTTTATTCCCAGAACAATTGCTAAAAATCGAACAGCAGAAGTTCAGGCTAGAAGGGCTAAATTACAGCATTTCTTGCATTCTGGCAATCAGTAAATGTCTTGTAAATTTATCTTGAATGTAACACTTTCATTTCTGTTTAAAATTCATGTTCTTTCCTACTATCCAACAGAACCTACCTTTACATATTATTGTCACTGTGGTTGATGTTGGCTTCTAAACTTAGTTACACAGAATCATGCCTGAGCTATGTACCTTGAGTAGCCTGTGAAAATACTTCCTCAAGTATGCCTCTTCCTTTTGATTTCTTATCACATTTTATCCTCATAAGGTACTTTGAATAGTACTTCAAGGGGAGCAAAAATAAGTCCCTTAATTTAAATATTTCATTGTGGCAGCAAAGTCAAAAGTGTTTCAGTTACCCAGATCAGTTCCTCAGAGCCATAACAGACTAGCAGGAGTACAAAATATGCTGGTTTAAAGTCAGAAACAACTTTTCCTTTAGTTCTTTAAATTTTAAACTTCTTTTCTTTTTTGTCGCCTTAGATTATCAGGCAAATTAAAAAAGGTTATCATAGAATTAAAGGAACATAAATTGATATGAATAAGGATGTATGTAGTACAGTTAAATTGTGACATGTACAAAGAATGAAAGTAGGAGTGTGATCTTTAAAGATGAAACTTTAGATTAGTGATATAACTTTAAAAAAAGTGTTGTTTCCCTTCAATGGTTGATAATTTGCCATAGTAGAATCCATGAGATGATGCATCAGCAAACTGATCTGTGGCTTTTTACCCATATAATGAAGTATTTTTTTAAGGATTCATTTTTGCAGCTTTTCTGAAGCCTCTTTTTTTATTGAACATGAAATATGCTCCAACAAGACACCACTTTGCTTCATCCCTGAAGAATAGAAGTGATTTTTTCATTGTAAAAGAAACCAAATGTTGATAAGAGCTCCAACAAAAACAGTAATAAAATTTGAAATATCTTCTCCCAACCCGAACAGATCTTTCACCCAGAGTGCACTACTGTCCCTTGCCCATGCAGTGGTGGAGCACATATGTTTACTTCTTTGGTATTCTTAAGCTGAGGAAGACCCTGGCTGCTCTCATGGATAGCTCTGGACAGAGGCATCACTCAGAGGCAAGGGAAATCGATGCTTCGCAAAGATGATATCTCACATACCAGCATCAGCACTGCAGAGGCAGTAAGGCAGAACGACATTCACCTTTTTCGTCACCTTTCTGGTCAGCACAAGCATCTTTACACATCCTGAAAGTTTCTTTTGGGTTTGGACCAACACCACCATGGAATTCTTTCAGGGTGGATACAGGAGCTCTAACAATGAGTTTTCGCAGCTCCTGTAGCAGAACTTTGACAATCGTGCATGGCCAAGGTGGCACTTCACCTGAGCAGGAAGGTTCTTTTTAATCTCTAAAATGCACACTTTACTTTTAAAAGTGTAATGGGAGAACTCACTTATTTATTAAAAAGTGGATTAGAAGATGCATGGTTGCCACCTTAATCGCTCATATCTAATCACTTACCAGCTCCATGGGTGTGACATTTTCTAAAATAATTTCCATGCAGTAATAGCAATAAGATACTTTAGGCAGTGCATTTCTGGGAATCATTACACTTCTCAGGTGACTGAAGTCACTCATTTTTCATCCTCATGCTTCACAACACATCTGAGGCATGAAATTATTCCCTTCCAATGTGATGTCTTCTCCTACTCTTATTGCTTAAATGATTTTTAAGGATTAATGTGGTAAAAGCATTATGAGAAATTCAGGGGTAGTGGGGGGGAGGGGGCACAGGGTGAAGATAATATTTTGCATTAGAGTTATCAACTTTATCCACATTTTGATGATTTTTATTTCAATCATGAGAGTCTGGATCTAATATACATCCATGGTATGTGCTAGAAAAAATATGGAGGACTTAGTAACTTTCTTGACAGTGTGTAAATGAAAACTGTGTCATATATAGCAGAAACTACTGAATCAAGAAGGTTTTGTATTTACAAGAATAAAGAGAACTGCATTTCTCTGTCCATTGATGGGTATTGCCAGCTGTCTCCTGTATACAGGTACCATTCTTTGTTCCCAGGATTTTGTGCATTCAGCTGTGATTTCACTCTAAATCCTTTTACCATATCTTGATTGATTTGCAGACTGAATACAAATTCTCTTGAGACAAATGTACCATTACCATTTTAAATTGTAATCTTTTTCAGGAAATGTTGTTGGGTTTTTGCCATTAACATTTGAGAACAAAAGACAGGAATTTCAACATTTGTTGCCACCCACGGGGGTTTTCCCCATATAAGGTTCTAGTTGCAACACGAGGAAACGTTTGTTTCATGTTCTCTACAAAACAATGTGTAGACAATAACAGAAATATAGCTTCTCTGCACTTATTTTACTGTGCACAAAGACTGTAAACCACTAGCATGCACTTAAGCTAGCGGACTACAGAAGCAATCCTTCTTTTGGGGTCCAAAATACCTCTATAACCAATGTTTGGGAAATGGTGTATTTTACTAAGTCATTATGGAGTAAAGTCCTTATTTACAAAACCCTGGTGAGCACTACTCTCAAGCTTAAAGTTATAAATGCAGCTGCATGCTCTGATGAATCAAAATTTTAACTGCTTCCATTTCTGCCTCAGTGGTAAACTTCATATATTGCAAGAAAATGCTAAAGCTATTAATAAAAATAAAAGATCTGTTCGATACCCAAGGCTGCATCACCTAGCCAACTGTTCTTCAGTTTAAAATCATGTATATATGTAATCAAATATTTATTAGTAATACCTTACAGCATCAAATGCAGCAAAAATGATTTTATGCTCTCATGAAATCCATCATTCTAATACACATAGCAAATACCATGTGATAGGTAATATACAATATATGATGTATGTACAGTCTGTTTAAAAAATATTTTCCCCTAAAAGTATCCTGTCTATTTATTCTCTTCTCCCTCCTGCTGTACCCAGTCTGAAAGCACTTTCATATACCAGGTAAAATGGAAAAAAGAAGCAAGAAAACATGATTGCTTTTCTGTTTCACTAAGTAATGGCCTTTGTTAAGACTAAGATTTGTCTTCCCTCCTTATTTCATGAAATATGTAAATCTTTATAACTTATATTTTATCTATTTTTTGTGTGTAAGGCAAGATCACTGATCTGCTTATGGCATTTTTCCTCACAAGAGGGATGAAGACTGTAATCCTCAGTATCAGCAAAACTTGCTTTCCACGGGTGAGAGACAGCATCCCAGAAAAGGCAAGCTATATGTTGTATGTATGGGTTATATGTTCAGTAAGTTTCATATATATTCATATGCAGAAAGTGTGTTATTAATGTCGTGTAGAATAATCTTTAATTTAAGGAAGGATAGGACAATTGTCAAAGTTCTTTTAAGTTTGTTCTCCAAGTTATTGCATCACATTCCTTTCTAGAAGCCTGACTGAAAAAGCTCATGGTCTGTTTGAGGCAGCAGCTGTGTCAGTTCTGGGCAGATACATTGTCTTTCACCAATACTGAAGGGACAGGGAAACAAAAAGCATACAGGGAATACATTCTCAAGAAGCAGATAAGAATTGTAGGGTCAGGCCTGGAAGAGACAGTGTGATATTTGCAACATCATTTTCTGATTATTTTTTTAAACTAAGTTATAGGCATATAAGGCAGCCTGTGTGGAAATAGCAGACTTGCTGGATTTCAAGCAAATGTACTGTTGTGTCTTTCAGAAATTTTCATCCTTTTTAGCTCACTGCTTTTGAAAAGTAATTCACTCTGCTTATGGTTCAGAAAGGGGATGGAATTGTTACCAGAAAATATTATTTGTCCAGTGTGCTCAGCCTGAATATTGGGAATAGCAGTAAGAAACTTCACAAGCTCTCTGGTCTCACTCTGCTGATCTTGATGGTTTAGACAGCTTGGACAGGACTTTCTTGTTCTAGGTCCAACCTGAATGGTAATTCTAAACACTATGAATCCGAATTCTTTGCCTCTTAGTGCCCTGAATGACTGCAGTATTTAATATGCTGTGAGTTGCAGTGTTATGAAATGAATGCAATCCCATATTGCTAATGGCTAGTTTCTGTGCTCACCTAGGAGAGGTTTGGGAGGGATATACATGTGTTTCACATCTGCTGGTTTCTGGAATTTTGATGCACTGGTCTTTGGCTTGTTCTTTGCCCATTCATATTGTAGCTATTTAAACTCCAGATGTGAACAAGAAAAATTAATTTCTTCCTATCCCATCTTTTAATACTGTCAGATGAATACGAATCTCAGCCCTCTGGAATATATTGCACAGAACATTTATGTTTAGTGATCATTAATACTTCTGTAGCTGTGAATGAATGCATATTTTTATTTTAGACTTTACACAGTATATTGCATCTCCTGGGATGTGAATTTTCTGCATGTCATTTTATAATCAATAGCAGTTGTTATTTACATTTTCTTTCTGACCATTTTTGTATAATATGCTTATCCTTTTTATTACGCCTAGCTATAAAATGCCAGCATAATTTTATTTGGAATAACTGACATTTTGTTAGGAAAAAAGTACTTAGTTAAGTATTTTTAAATTATTCTCGGTTTGTTTTTCTTTTCTTCATAATACCAGATATCACCTTTGATTAATAACAATCATATATAGGCTTTGTTCCTCTTATCTGGGTGTCAGCAGTAATTGGAATCCATATCCATATCCTACCTTGCAATCATGTTGCAAAAGGCCAATAAATTCCCACTGAGTGTGTTACTTGTTAAATTTAGTGCATTATATTCAGGGTAATGAATAAAAGCAGTGGGCCGTTAATGTCTGGTTGGCAGAGGAGGAGTAAGAGCAGCCAGACTCCCCTGAGGCTCCAAGTAGGCTTAAAACTGTGACAGGCAGAATCAAGGGACTCCCTAAGCATCACAGTTCAGTTTGTCTCCCTTAATTTCCTCTTCTACCAAAATTTTAGGGGAAATGGAGGGAGGTGAGGTAATCTTGTACAGAAATACAAACTGCACTGTGCTTGTGTACCAGTATTCCCTCATGCTGAATCTCTTCTGGCAAAGTGTGTTTAAAAGTATTATATCTGTTTTAAACATTCAGCTGATGAAAGGTTTGACTTTGCTTTAAGAGATACATGTATCATAAATATATATATAGTCATATATATGTATATTATACACACACATATATATGATTTTAACCAATCCATGTAAACCCTCTGTTGGATTCCTGACTGGTAAAAATAAACTCTCAGACATCTCTTTTGGATGTCTGAGCACCAATTTGTCTGACACAGAAACAGCTGCGGGTCTCTAGCTGAGCTAAGAAACAGTGTGTACTCCAGTTCTGAACCTGGATTTGGTAGGCTCATGAATTTCAGTTCCTCCGGGTTGGCATGCAAATTTATGGTGTTAAAATTATGAAAATCTGATAAAACATGTTGTGGAATAACTGAAGTAACCAGACATAGTAGAATCTCAGTGAAAGGATACACAAATCTATTTTGATGAGGCTGGTAAAGGAGTTTTGCACTCCATCTGCAACCTCCTTTTGGGGTTTTCTATGCCTTTGAACACTCTCCCTCATCTTGAGAGATGGGCTTGGTGTCTTCCCATGCCTTCATAGGCACCAAAATTAGGAGTGTGGAGAGTCTTATGTGCCTATATATGATCCTGCACGGAGGAAGTGGCATGTCCAGGGAACCCATCAGCTCACCTACAGTTAGAAAGACACTTTAGAGCATTTCCCTCTCACCCCCATGCCAGTTCCCTATTCCTTTGGAACACCTTTAAAGGAAGACCAGGATGACCACATTCTGACTCAGTGTTTTCTGGGTCTGTGAAACTGTGATTTTTGGTAAGATTTGGACTTTTAATGAAGCTGCACTCCTTTCAGGGGTATCTGTCAGGGCCAAAAATCTCCTGAACTAGACATTCTAATTAGCAAATGAATTAAGTAAACATGTATCATGTAGATCCCAAGTAATTACATTTTCCATTTTCAATAATATTTGTGTCCATCAGTGGATAAATGCAGTGGGTGGTGTAGTGACAGGGGATGTGGATGAGGCAGAGGTACTCAATGCCTTCTTTGCATCTGTCTTTAATGTCAAGACTGTTTTCACTCTTAGGGTGGTCAGGCACTGGAATTGGTTGCCCAGGAAGGTGGTGGAGTCACCACTGCTGGAAGTGTTTAAGAGGCTTCTGGATCTGATGCTGGAAGATATGGTTTAGGGTTTATGGATTACGGTAGAGTGGCAGGCTAAAGGTTGGAGTCCATAATCTTGGAGGTATCCTTCAAACTTGATGATTCTATGATTCTATAGTTGAAATAAAACCCACCAAACAAAGCAAAATTACAGCAGATATATCTGCTGCAGTCAGAGGCAAAACTTTTAGTTCTTCAGGATATTACCAGTGTATTTTATTGAGTCCTTCTGAAGTAGTTGTTGGGGTTTTGTTTGTCACTAAATGAAAAGCCTTTCTCTTATCCTTCAAGGGCAGGGACAGATTTCCAGAATTACAGAGGTAGCATAGGCTCTTTGGGCTAAGCTTGCCACAGGATTCAGGTTATCTAGCTCTTCTAACTGTCCCTGGGACATCTTCAAAGCATCCATTAAAATGTTGTCTAGCCTCTAAGTGCTGTAAGGTTATACTGACCTGTATTTTCATCAGTAACGCTGTTTATTTGACTACAGCTCTTCTTCTGAATGTGTCTTGGCTGTGTTGAACAGGTAGTTGACTTGGTCAACTTTTGAACCTACAAAGTCTGTTATAGACACCTCTTGCAAACCCTGTTGTGAAATGCACAGCACCCCTAAGTACAGAAAATTCAGCAAAACACTTGAAGAACATGGGGTGCTGGGGAAGCATCAGACTCATCCTGTCCACAGATAATGCTCTGATGGTCCTGCACAAATGCTTTGGAAGAGCATGGGGCTTCAGACAGCAGGGCAGGAAACTGCTAACAAAACTGTGGCCAGTGGATATGTTATCCACTTCTATTTCATCTCTTATTGGAGTTTAATTTTTGTAGCTTAATTTTTGCATTTTTTGTGTTAGTCTAGTTCAATTTTTGCTGAAATAATTTGTTTGCTGGTGAGAAAAAAAGAATTTATAAGAAGAAAACCTGATGGAAGAAGATAAACTATGCAGCCTTCATATTGGCATGTACGATGTATTAGGGTGTTTCTTTCTTCTAGGGTTTTGAAGAGTCTGGGTTTAAAGTCAGATTAATTTGTTTTATAAAATGACAGGTATGGGATAGCTGTACTCTGGAATTGGACTTTATATTCAATTCAAGAAGTAACTATCTGACAGCTCAAAGCCAAGAAAGGCCTCTGTCATCAGAAGGAAAAAACAGTTCCTAGTAGTACAAGGTACTGCATCAACACAGGTTGATAAACCTTAACATAAACCTTTTCCTATATGAAAAGCAATATTTTGGCAATGTTTTGATACTGATGATCTCAAACAACATGAAATATTTGGTGTTATCAGATGTTTTAAATAAGAGCGTGGCTCGTGCTGCTACTAGGAAAAAAATCTTTCCTGAAATTGCCCTGTTCATTATCCTAACCTTACAAACATATCCTTGTTCTGTCTGGCTGTCACATTAAAACTAAAAATGACCAATCAACATTTCTAAAAGACAAGCACATGAGCAAATGCATATGGAGCATACTCATAGAGAGAGGTTTTAAGATCACTTTATTGGGAGGATAGTTCTGTCTTCTGATGTGGTCTTGTGGGAAGTTTCCTATGTAGTTTACATTTCATTAGGGAACTCAAACAGGTCCTTGATTCTCTCCTCGTTGAAATGGAAAATACTGCAGATGAGCCCAGATGCTACAAATAAATCCTTCTGAATCATCACAGAAGGAGACTAGGAATATCTGCTAAATTCTGAATAGCTCCACATGTTTGAGAGCTCTGGGCCCCAATCTCAGGTCAGGCAGTGGTTTTGCTCCATGCCAAACACTGAGGTTGGTTGTTGATGGATTTTTATTTCACCTTCTCATGTTGAACATTCCTTTCAGATGGAACATTTAGTTTCAGGCTATCTGGGTACCATGGAAAGAATCATCTTTAATCTTCTTACCGTCAGAAATTGTGCAGAAGCAGATCCAGATGCAATGGCTGTTGACTGGCTGGAAGTGTTTTATATCAACACATTAATTTTTGCAGATGGTTTGTGGGTTCTGATTTTCTTTTAATCTGTTTAATTTCATGCACTTCTCATCTCTACCTTTTTTTTTTTATATTGCTCGGGAGGCAAAATAAACTATGACAAGAATGCTGAATACAAAAACTCTATGAAAATACTTAGATTGTTTAAGAGGTCCATTATCTGACATGAGGACTTAATGTTTCTCAAGTATTTACTTACTTTCTGGACAATGAGTGGCAGTGAGGTCTATATAAGTAGAGCCAAACCAATATATCTGGAGAAGCAATCAGCCACAGTACTGTATTTGTGTCCTTTCCAAAAAACTACTCTGTTGCTTCTACTGCCAAGATCTAACAGGTAGCTTTGAGGTGATTAATGGCCCTGGTGATAGTTATTATTGGTGCTTTTTTTTCCTTCCTATCCCTAAACTATTACATTCCAAATGCTTATTTACTGAACAGCATGAATGTGATAAAGAAAAAAAAGGCAGTTAAGCAGTTGGTCATATGGGATGTTGTGATCTGACTGTGTATTTTTTTATAAATTTATGTTCTTCAAGGTACTGGACTAACACAGCTCTCTGAAGTGCTCAAGGGATCAAAATCAGCTGTCCTTTCAGAGGCAGTCTGTTGGTTACATGAAGGTTATTTCGGTCCTGCCAATATAGTAATGCATTTGCTGGATTCACTCGCCACCAACAAAGGTGGAGTTGACGTTACAGGCAAATCTCATGTTTTATTTTTTCATCTCTAACTTGCTTTGATCAACCAACATCGCTGCCAGGATAAGGTCAGATTGTCCTTACCATTAGCTTTTCTACATAATTTGGTGACTCATTACCAATTCCATTCTAAATACTCTGGAGTATTTTCTCATATGAAAACTTTTGTGTGATAGGGTCATCATATGGGGAAAAAATTAGACAAAATCATATTATTTTGATTTTAGTTGAAAAAATACCCTGTGTCCTGTTTCTTGTCAAAAACTAAGATGAACAAATATCCACTTAATCAGTAAATAGGTCTGTGCAAGTACTAGTTCCTCTTCTATTTCAGCATACTTTAACACATGCCTTCTTGATGTGGTGAAAAAAGACTTTGGTGCTCTGGAAACCTTTGTGTAAGCATATTTCCTATGCCACTGAAGATGTGTCTGTGGCTACTGGCTGAATATTTAAGTGTACCAAAACCAGGTGGAGATATACACTCTGTGTTGTTGGTTTTAATGAATGCATTTTTCTGGGTGATTTTCTTTTCCTCCAAGTTTTAGATCATTAAAGGGCAATCTTCAGAACTTCACTTAATAGTTCCCAAAGCATTGTATCTTACCCAGAAATCTTTATCAAGCATTTCTCTTGAAATTCATGCACTGAATAATGCCTTTTATTCATTATTATTGTTTCTGAATCTGGTTAGATTCTAAATTTTCTGATTACTTGCTCTATACTAGGGTCATGAGTAGGGCCCTGACCAACCCCACCTGGGGCCCACACCCCTCTCTGTGGACCCACCAGCTACATATGAGCTCATACCCTTGATATGGATGACTCTCTTGCAGTTGGGAGAACTTACTTTTGGTGCTGAATTTTGGCACACCAAAGGGAAGCCAAAGAAAACAACAATAGAGTTGTGAGAAATATAAAGAGAATGGCCTTGAACCCAAAGTTTACTGCCAATATATTGCACTGTCAGCAAAAAAAACCACAACAGAATCAGGAGACAAATCTTGAGACAAATTCTTGAGTTAAATATAAAATGCAGAAGGGTATAACCAGCTATCACAGTGTTCTATTTTCAAAATTGTGAATACGTTGATGAAAAAAATTGGTCATGAATGTGTGGGCTTGGTGAATGAAACAGAGTTCAGAAGTGAGCATGTTGTAAAGGAGATATAACCAGGTAGTCATATTGGAGGGGAATAATGGAGACTTTAAGAGGAGAAAAGAAGAAGAAAGTATGTAAGAACAAAACATTAGAAACAGCCTTCCATTTGCTGACAATTACAGCAAAGCCAAGAGCAGATCTGAAATGTGTAATTCATGGTAAATGCCAATAAAGAGAATTAAGAAAGAAAGAATAAATACTAACACTCTGGGGAGGATGCAATGCTAGCTTTTTGCATTTTCAGATGGAAACCACCTCCCCTGTACAGAGCTGCTTTACATGCCACAAGTTAGCACTCCAGAATTCTAAATGCCTTATACAGGCCATATGCGAGCAGGAGACTCTCTGAAGTGCATTAGGAATCCAAGCATATGGAAATGTGTATGAAGACCACTTCCATTACTGATTTGAACTTGGTGACACTCTAGCAAATGGGATTTACAAATCTTACCACGTAATTATATAGCTTAGACAAATTCTTTAGAGGAACACTGTCTCCCAGCATGTGTTGGGTACTTCTGAAGTTCACTGGGAAAACCTCCATTGCAAATTTCAAGATTTAATTTCCTGTTTCAGCAATGACTTCATATTTTCATGGAATATGAAGGGATGTGGTAGGACAGCATGGTCTGATGGTGTTTAAGTCAAGGGCATGACACACATAAATGAAACATAATCAAATATTTCAAGTAAGTTATATTGAAAGGCAGGTCTGTTCAAGGCTTGTCAGTAGCCATTTTCTTGTTTCTTCTCTTTCATCTACTAGTTTCATATATGCTTTCACAAGGAGTCATCAAATAGATACAACAGATACTAAAATTTTATTTATTTATTCATGTTATTTCTGTTGAAAAGTTTAATTTTTAAGGGTTAAATTGCTTCACCTGTTCTGGTCTCTTCCATAGGATCACTTTAGCTGTGTGCACTGCTTGCTGTTTCCTGAGACAACAGCCTATCTTCTGTCATCCAGGTCTGGACAAGATTTACACTTAACTCAAGTTTACAGAAAATTATAATATTGCAAAAAAATTGCATGAACTTCATAAACCCTGATTTCATATTAATGTTTGTAGAGGGAATATGGTACAGCAAAACATGATAGGATTTAATTTTTTTTCAACCAATAATGCAGTTCTTATGTTCTTATTTCTTCTGAGCCCTTAAAGATTGCATGGGACAACTAATGAAACGAAATAGGAGTTAAAAGCATGTGTCATATCTTCATTTACTTCTATAAACAGAAAAAAATGAACTCTGAAACCTCTTAGGTTTTTTATACAGATCATCTTTGTTATGTCAGATGCTACCAGTTTGGGGATTTTAACCACTCCATTTTCTAAATTTCACTTTCTTCTGCCCAGGGAAAGTGATTCATAAATAACATCTTAGCACTTACAGAACATTTTTCATCTTTGATGCTGGCAAAGCACATTTAAAAAAGGAGAGTGAACATCATTATGTCCATCATATAGGCAGAAAATCTGCAGCAAAAAAAGGTTAAATGACTTGCCAGAAGGCACACAGAAAAGCAGAAGTAGCAGGCAACCACCCACAAGTCCAAGGATAGTTTCTGTTCCTTAGTACTGTAGTTCTGAAAGGTAGGAATAAGAAAAACCACACCTCTTTCTCCTCAGCAAGATGCCTTTTCACAGTGTGACTATGTTTGGCTCTCACTGCTCTCCCTCCTGGTTAGATGATACAGTTTCAACTTTTTAAACCATATGTGATAAGAACTAACCTTAACCTCTATAGAAATTGGTACTTTAAGGAGCTTATACTGATGTTATTAATTAAAGAATTTGGAAGATTCTACAGCTGAGTGTCATCTTTGGTAGATAAAGTGTCTTCCTAAGCTTAATTTCCATGGAACAGAACAAAAACTTGGGAAAAACTATTTTACCTCCCGCTTAATGATTTAAATGAATTTTTGCAGCCACCTAGAAGACAGCAGCAAAACAACAATAAAGAAGGTTTCCATTCTAAAAAATTTAACTACTTTAACAAGAAGAGTAATAGTGGATGCTATGTATACTGTATTTTAGTAGTTTTTCATGTGACATTCTGACAACGAACTGAGGAAGTGGGGCCTAGGTGAAAAAAT
Source organism: Acanthisitta chloris (assembly GCF_000695815.1). Lineage (NCBI taxonomy): Eukaryota > Metazoa > Chordata > Aves > Passeriformes > Acanthisittidae > Acanthisitta > Acanthisitta chloris. The sequence goes on along the minus strand of NW_008659799.1, from coordinate 80,508 downwards.
GCAAAGGTGAAAACAATTTGGAAAGCCATAGTTCATCATTCACTATCAAGATGGAAAGATCATTCAAGATTTCTGCAGTTGCCTGTCCAGCTCCAGGTAGGGAGGGATTGCCAGAGTGGTGAAATACAGGTTTGGAGCTCAAAAATTATTTCAAAGGGGTATAGAATGAATGACAGTAGGGACAATTGCCAGATGCAAAATTTAGGAAGGAATAATCAGCCATGCAAAGGCAGATGGGGGAACAGTCAGGTAAATTGTGTACGGAAAGGGACCTGAAAATTGTTGAGAATAAAAACAAAAGTAAATGTAATTATGCTGTTGAAACCCAAGAAAATACATACCAGGATGTGTTGACAGGTTTGTTTATAAGATGCAGAACAGGAAGAACCACAACTGGATGATTGTGTTCAGTTTGCACTGCTCTTCCAGAACCATTGAAGTGAATCTGGAATGAAAAAAAAGGAAAATTAAGAAGTCCAGATAACTTGGTTCGCAGGGTAAAACTATTCAGTTTAAAGATGAGGAGTCTGATGAGAAACGTGACATTATCTTTAATTATGTTAATGTCTAATGCTCAGTTGAAAAGAATGAACTGTTCCCTATCTTCATGACAGATGTAACAAGAAGTAATGGACTTCATTTTCAGTAAGGAACCTAAAAGTTAAACATTAGATAATCTTTTTATCAGGAAGGAAAGTAAAACTCTGCAACAGCTGCTTTAAGGATGCTCCATCAATGAATGTGTCTCAGGACAGGTTACTCATCAACTGTGGCCCTCTCTGAGGGCTGAGGGGGGTCTAGGAATCTGTTCTGCCCCTAGCCAATGGTTTTGGAATGGGACACTCCAAACACAAAGGCTTTAAGACCCAAATAATGCAGTCTCCCACATAGCATAATATCTGGGGTTTCAAGATTTCATAATCTCATTAAAGTGCAAAATATTTATAGCTGTCAACCTTAACAAAAAGCATAAACATTCCAACAGCTTTTATTAGTACTTCACTGGGTCTGCAGACACCCTGAAATAGCAAAGCAGAGGTGTGACTAGTGCATTACATCCTGAGAATGGAAATCTGCCATCATTCAGAGTAAAAGACATGGGAGTATTCACTGAGGCAGGCTGAAGTCTTGCCTTTTCAAATAATCTAAGTGGGGGAACAGGGTCTTTTCTGCACCTGTTTATGGTTAGCTTTGTTACAATATTTTTTTCATAGGGCTTTAGTTTAATTTAAAATTGGCAAGTATATGTTAGAATCAAGAGCAGGTAAATTAAGGCACTGCTGGTGGGAAGCTACTGAAGCAAGAATATGCTTCTTTTTCTCCTGGTGCTGCTACGTGTCTATATGGGTACACCTCACTGAAGCAGGTACATTGGTAAGTTTTATATGCTTCTGTGAGCTGAATTTGGTATACTGGGTCATTCCTTGCTTTCTTTAGACTTCAGTGTAATCAGGATGATTTGTGTCAGCTGAAAATATAATGCTTTATTTTTAGCATTTAAGCACAAAGAAAGAATTCATGTTCTTCGTTTAATCTGTTGGGACATTAGGATTTAGTGAAAAGCTTGTATAAAAGTGACAGGACTACTGGCTACATAACTAGTGGAAGGTGAGGGGGAGGAACATGTAAAGAGTGCTTTTGAAAAGTAGATAAAGTTTTAAATTTTAACATGAAGATATTTTTGGACAAATAAATGAGGAGGTTCTTTCTTTTCAGAGGAGACGATTTTATTCATTTTCACAGATAACCAGTCTGTTTCCTTGAAGATAATAGGATGGCGTCAGGACTTTTTTCTTGCATGGTTTGTTGTTATGCTTTCATTGCTTCAGTGAAACTTGGGGGGATTAAGTAAGGGAGGATGGAAAGGTAGCTGGTTCTAAGTAAAATTTCTCAAATGAGCCTAGTGAGATGAACTGCATTGCCTAGATTACAGCTCTGAGTGGGAGAAACAATGAAGAAAGGCCTCTTGCTGCAAAAACCTGAGCTGAGGCAAACAGGAACTTGAGAGGGATGAAAAGAAACAGGGCCCAAAAAGGCCCTGTTTTGGGACTACAAATATCATAACATGTTATGAATTGCACTTCAAAGTACCAGTGAGGCAACATACAAGGTATTTCCTGGGGCATTTAGTCACATGTAGATTAGTATTTCAAATTTTGCCTTGAAACAAAACGTAGTATTGCTCTTAGGCAATGAACTCTGATGAAGAAAAAATATTTTGTGGAATAATTCCATGAAAATAAGTATCAATATGAAGACATGGTCAGCAATCATTTCAAAACTCTATTTATTTCACAGTGAACTTTGTGCTTGTCTGCAGGGAGTTCAAAACGGAAAGACAGGGAAAGCAGTTTACTAATGCCCAGCTGTGCCAAGCATAGATGCCTTGTCACCCATTCCACACTGGGGAGTTTTCTCTTCAACTTATGCCAAATGTCACCATTCTGGTGAACGACATAATGTATATGGTGCTGAGTTTGCTCTAGTCTTCCTAAAGAATCTTTCTCTGCTTCCAGTTCTCAATTCTTCTACTAAAAGAGATACTTGCATGAGCACAGATATAATTGCTACATGGGCTGATAATTGGTCCTGCTTCTCCCACAGCCCAAAATGAACAGCCACGTATTAACACAGAGCTATTTGCTGTTTTCGCGGACTTGCAGGGTGCTTATAGATACTCAGGGCAGTGGATCCTTAGGCATGCTAGAATGAGACAGCTCAGGTGGGATCCATCTCATCTACCTTCAGGAATCTGCATTGTGTAATGTGAGGGCATGGGACCAGACCAGTGGGCTAGCTTGAGTTTAAATGTCTGTGCTGAAGATGCCCATAATCTCCCAACAGAGTGACAATATGATGGCTTTTCCTCCCTGAAAATGAAGAAAATGGACCACTGCTGTTTATTATTGATCTATCTTCCATGAGATCTGTATCTGAGTGGACAACAGAAATGAGGAATGCTTGACCAGTTCCCAGAAATCAGATAAGACCAGGAGTTACTGGGATTTCTTTGAGTTGAGAAATTAAAGGGCTAAGAAGCTGGCAGCAGTTTTTGTCCCCCTATTTCATGGGAAGGAGGAAATGCTGTGGGAACAAAACAGACCATGTCCCTTATATGGAGATGGGACAGGACTGCATGTGCTTACAAGATCTTTCTTGCTATAGAGCTATAGGGTACATGGCTGCCTAATTCAACCAGGGAAGTGTTATGAGACCTGATGGGTACAGCTGGCAGACAACTTTATGCAAATGTGCTCTGTCACATCTCTTCCTCCACTTCCTCTTGCCTCTTTGGCATGGGATAGCAGCGGTACAGAATTCTTCCTCTGGCCTTGATAGTCCAAGGGTCTCTTCTTGGAGAGGTTACCATTTCCTAAGCCCAAACAGTCTGTGCTACTGTTGGTGAGATATTACAAGGACATCAAAGCCAGCGGCCGAAAAATCTTGTTTCAGTTCTCTAAACCAGGTGTGCTTTTTGCCACAGGCTGAAGAGGTACAGGAGACTCTGATTTTGCTTGACTGCATACTAAATCTTTCATGTTTTACACAGATTTTTTTTGAGTGAATAAACTGTCACACCATACTCACACAGTTTTTACTTTTGTTTTAGGTTATGCTTCTGTATGTTTTTCATGTTAATAATAAAATTATGCACTTTATACTGTTGCAAAGTCAAAACATCTTTTTGGTTTTAGATACTAATATGTTCATAGTGGGACTTCTGTGCAGTATAGTTGCTAGTCCTGTAAAATTAATTTTCCTCCTTTTTTAGTGGACTAAGCTTTAAAAAGGGAGCAATAAGAAAATTTTCTTACTCAGATGGGAGAGAACTTTCCCTGACATTCTGAAAAAAAAAAGCCTTGAAATATTCATGTTGTGTTGCATAGACTGCCCATGAAATATGCATGAAAAACTATACAGGGTACAAAAATACCCCCATACCACTGGAAATTGGATTCTTTAATTTAAAATACAAGTCTTTATCTGGCAAGTAAAACAAGAATACAGTAAGAGCTAGATGTGTCCCCAGTAACTGTCATTTTGGAGAAGGCTGACTGCTGGGTACCTCTGTCTTAGTAAATCTGACTGAAACCATGCCTTCCAGCCACCAGAGAGCTTCCACATGCTTCCACAAGTGTTATGTAATGCATAACATGCACTTAAAATACTAGGTGGAAAAACTGCTTAGCAAGCACTAACCTAGTTGTGAAAAAGCATCAGCTTCATTTTGTTCAGCCAAATGTAATTACTTTGATGACAGTTAAACCTTTTTGTTGAATATCCAGTTGTCCAATAAAAGTCATTATCAGTCAGGATAACATCTGACAGGTAACTTCCAGCAGAATGAGCATAATATCCAGACCTTTGCCATGCTCTCAAAACAAACTTCAATGAAAATATTATCCTCCACATGAGGAAAAGCTGAGAGAATTGCAATTGTTCAACCTGGAGCAGAGCAGTCTTCAGGGTTACCTAATTTCAACCTTCCAGTACCGGAAGGGAGCCTACAAGAAAGATGGAGAGAGACTTTTTACAAGAGCATGTAGTGACAGGACAAAGGGGGGTGGCTTCAAACTTAAAGAGAGTAGGTTTAGATGAGATAATAGGAAGAAATTATTTACTGTGAAGGTGGTGAGGCACTGGAACAGGTTGCTGAGGGGAAGCTGTGGATGCCTCATCCCTGGAAGTGTTCAAGGCCAGGCTGGATGGACCTCTGAGCAACCAGGTATAGTGAAAGGTGTCCATGTCCATAGCAGTGAGATTGGAACTACGTGATCTTTAAGGTCCCTTTTAACCCAGGCCATTCTGTGATTCTATGATTTAGGACAGGTTCTTCCCAGAACTGCAGGAACAGCAGCAAGCCAAGAGCACAAGTGATCCCTTGCTCATTTGAAATCATGTATCCACTTTTACCCCAACATGCTATCCTAGTTTTATTAACATGGGGGCAGATCCATTGATGAGAGATGTGTTTCTGTTAAGCAAGTCATATCAGCTAGATGATATGGCATTCTGTTTTCTAGGACACTATTGGGTAGTCTGCAGAAAAAGGGATTCCCAAATTGCACCAAGGCAAATAATCACATCTATAATTGTGCTCTTCTCACAGCTGTCCTCCATCCTCTGGGCTCACACACCTTCTAACCTACTGGCTGATCTGGAAAGGTCCACATTCACTGGGTGATTTCAACACACTGTTGTGTAATTAAGGAATGCCAAATTTTCTCACCTGTTTACTACCATGGACAATAACGATGCTCTCATTACAGACGACCCATGCTGATATGTGATCTTTCCTCACTTCTACTACTCTGGCTGATTTGTGATTTGTCAAATGTTGCCAAGCAGAGTGGCTTAGATGACCATCTGCATCTGGCCCTGAATTTTCAGCAGTGGCTTGGGGAGACATTATCCCAAGGAAGTTTCTTCCAGCTATGTTTATGTCTTGTCCTCTCATTGTGGCTGCGGATGGGTTGATCACTGCTCTGCGACCAGGCTCTAGGTTGGCTTTGGCAGGCTGACATCCTACAGCTGCCGTGGGCCCTGGCAAAATCCCAAATATACCTCCATATGCCCTTGTGCTGGTAACCACAAATGTGTCACACAGCACCAGTTCCACTTGGGTGGCTGGTCTGGGTAGGGGTACTGCCAGTGTGGGAGGAAGAGATTATGGCATGGCAGAAGAAGGGCAAGGGGTCTGGTAAATGTGGTTTGTTTGTTTATTGCTGTAGTTTGCAGCATACAACAGGTGAAATTCTGCACTGCTGATGAGCTGGTAGGGGGAAAAGGAACATGGAGTATGGTCATATAATGCTTAATATCAAGAAAATCCCCACAAATATGTAAGCAGTTATTTGCACTGTGGATGTGAGCCTGTGTGATCATGGCTGGAGTTTAACAGTAAATATGCAGCAGTTACTGAACTGCAGCTCACTGTGAATGATATAGCTCCCCATTATCCCTTCTTGTGTCAACAAGCCCAGAGAGGAAAAAAAAAGGGAACAAAAGCTGATCTGAGTGTATAGTCTACTTAAATGATTTGAAAATAGTGCATGTGTTTGGGACTTCAAAGATTTTCAATTTAAAGGTTAGGTTTTTTTCTCTTACATTTCTATCAAGAAAACTTATATTAGGCTGAGTCATATGCAGGCTCTTGATTCTAACATATTACAGGCTCCCTTCTAGATGTCTTGAGAAACGTACATACAACAGAATATGAAAGTTTGCCATGTTTAGGTGTAAGTTAGAGCTCTTTGTGCATAATAAAAGTATTTTCCTTATGATAATGAAAACTGAGTACTGAAGAATATGCATCTCTTGTTCTACTTAATTGATTTCTTTGTGAACCAAGACATCACTAATATTAAGGCAATGATGTATGAAATTTATCTTGCAATCTGTTTATGGCAAAAAAATAATTTTTAAAAGACTATACTGTGCAACAGCATAGGTTTATATAGTGTTGTAGTTATTCTGAATGTAGATGTGTAGTTGTGGGAGAAAAGAGTAAGACAAAGGGAGAAGATGATATGAATTTGCTGATAAAATTTGTGCATTTTGTGGGGGGTTTTCACTCTGTAAAAAGTTTAACCATCACCATAATGCATTATAACAGTCTGTAAGGAATTTTCTAAACTCTTAGTGCATTTTAAGATCACAACACTCTTAATGTCACACATCCATATGAAATGCTTTACTTTTCTCTTGATAAAGGTAATGGTTAAATTTGAGAAGGGGAAGAATTCTATTTTTCATTTTTTTCTACTGCCAACATTTTATATATAACCAATGGCTTCTTATTTGTGTTTTGCAGTGGGTATTTTTTTTTGTGTTGGTTGTTTTGGGTTTCTACAAATTTTTAATTACTACTATTATTATGTATCTGGCTATATATACCTAAACCAATGTCTTTATTAACCCCAAAAGAAATCACAGAACTCTAAAGCATATGCCATAATTGAAACTACTGACAAAGTTTCAGTTTGAAATACATAAATATTTGTGGGGGCACAGATATTTATTTTGCAATAATAATATGACAATAATGATATATAATGATATATACATTATAATGATACATGGTTATCATCTGATAGTTATCTGGTTCTTCATTGAAATTTATTTAATTGCCTCAAGGCAGTGATACTAATAACCTGTTTAACCCATACTACTTCATGCAGACCCAGGCCAGTGCCTTTCTTATGGCAAGGCCCCACAGCTGAAGACAAGAACAGGCAGAGCTGGCTGAGCAGGGCTTGCAGCAGATGGATGGGCAAGTGGAGCAGCCAGGAATGTACAGACAGTGGCTCTCAGCAGAGTATTTCAGAGGTGGGATGGGTATAAAGACCAACCACTCTCGCATCAAGCTCACCCCCTGCCCTTGTTGCCTTAGTGGGGTCAGAAGCCAAGTGAGTGACTCCTCTGCCAGATAATGTCTGGGATCTGCCACTGAGTGCAATCAAGCAATTGAAGGTGCTCAGCTGCAGTAACTGCTGACCTTGTGACACCCTTCTCACCACCTTCCCTCAAAACAAACACAGACTACAGTGTTGGCAGTACTGCTATTAGCATCAGTGATGGTGGGGGTGCTGTGCAAGTCTAGAGTCAAAACTTAGGGGCTTTTTTGGGGACATGGGGTTAGTCAAGTTTTCAGTTAGAGATTAAACAGTACTTTTTCTAAAATACAGTATGTGCATATATGGTAAATGCTGCTCTTAAAATGTGACAACTAATTTGCTCATTGTTTGGTAGTTTCTTGCCATTATTGCTATGTAATATCTGAGTTATGGCAGAGCAAGTGCTGGTAACAAAATTTAATTTCCACTTGCACAACTGTAGGAATCATAAATGGGTAGAAAAGTTGTTGGGTTTTTTTCCTCTCAAGGGAATCTCTTTCCTAATGACTCATCTAAAAAAATCCATGGCAAAGATCCTAATGATTTCAGAGGAAACTAGATGAGGTCCTTACAAGTCTCTTAAAAAATTCCTTTAAAATGTTTTTGATGTGTATCTGTTTTGGTAATAGCCCTTCTGTTAACTTTTGTCTTGACTGGAAATAAATATTTTAAATTACCCTGCATGAAATTTAGGTTATTGTAGACAAATGGAAACTGGGTGGTTTCATCTTTGTTCTGTTTGCATGTATGTCCTTTCCCCAGATACATAATTTATTTTTTTTATCTATCCCTCTGTCCCTCCTAGCTCCCTCTTCTTTTTCTTTCTTTTGCAGCATTGAGTACTTACTGGCTCACAAATTTTTACTGCATGTGCCCTATTGAAAACTCATATCTTTCCTAAATTGCAAGTAAGAAAAACAACTAAATCTATGACTTTTATGTCAGGTTAATACACAGAGATGTATAATCTGAAGGTTGGAATTGTGCTCCATTCTGCAGTTGAGCATTGATGCAGTAATTTGGTCAGTAGCTGTTTGTGGTCTGGGCTATTGTGAGGCACAGGTATATATATTCCACGTACCTGAAGCATGTAAATGCTTAGTGAAGCCCCTAATTACTCTCCCATCCTTTTCTGCATACTAAAAGCAGCAGTTTTAAAGACTACAACTATGACTGTAAGAAAAGAAAGTTGGGAAATAAACAACAATGTAGGTAAGTAAGGAGAAGAGGTTAATTCTAGGCAGTTTAACATAGGTCTTGTGGTCTGTGGAAAAAAAGATGTGCCTTTTTCTCTTGTCTTTCCTTGTATGAAGTAGTTATTTCAATGTGGCATTATTCTTAGCCTGAGATTTACAAATATATATATATAGTTTCCTGGGGTTTGGGTATAAATGTAAAGCTTTTTTGTTAACCTGAGACAGGTAAACCCACTAATTACACAGAAAAGAAAAATTCATAGGTAGTGAAAGATGAAATACAAAAACCTGACTTGTAGATTGGGCTAAGAGGTAGTTGGATGCTCTTTGAAACACATCTACCCGGTGCTATGTTTAAGGCATTAACTAGTCGTAACAGGCCAAATTGATCCTTTTCTGTATGACAGATTAAGTCAGTCAGAAGAGGCCATTTGCTCTTCTGGGTCAACTGCCAGATGAGGGCCTTGTGCAGATTCTGTCTAGCCATGGAAGCCTTCGCTAAGTTCAAGACTGCCTCTGTCCTTATCTCTGAAAGAGACTGAGAAGCAATCTTCTTCATCTGATGGTACCTATGCTGTGGGCTAAGAAGACATGTAGGATTTTTGATTGTTGAATTTGTAGAAGGAGTTCTACCAAAGGGTTTGAAGGAACATAAACAGGCTTGGTGTTACCATAACCAGGAGGCTGAGAGTCAAGACCTGCTATGGATTACATTACAACAAAGTCAGTCCAAAAGCACTGCAATGTAAACATTAGTTTTATTCTTGCTCTCTGATGCTTTCTGTAAATTATTTAGGTCTTTATTTCCATCTTTTGTTGCCTTCTAACTGAATTTTTATTGACTTTACTTTTCCTGGATGTGGAATACACCAGGACAGAGGGATTTATAGAATTAGGTACTTACTAGATGTGCATGGTTGTAATTCTTTCCAATGTGTTTGCTTGGGGTTTTTTCAGTATTGAAGTATCCAGAATTCAGTGTTCAGAACACAAAATAATTACATGAACTTCAAACACATCTATGTAACTATTGAAACAAATTTTAAAAAGTTTAATATTTAATAGTTATAGATCTGCTGATGCTGAATTCTTTACAGCATGCCTCCACAAGATATCTCTATTGGAGGTTAGTAAGTATCGCTTCTAATTTATTTTAATACATTGAAAATAAAAATTGAAGCAGCTAGTATCTCAATTCATGGTTTTCTACTAAATTCCATGATACAATGGATATAGGACCAGCTTAGAGAAAAAACTGTTGATGGTGGGAATAAGAACTTGGCTATAAATTATTTTTTAAAAAAAAAAAAAAGACAAAGAAGAGTGCCAAATTCTGTACTAAGGTAACTAAGTGATGCCCTTGTGTTGTTTGTAGTATGTGAGGAAGGGCTATTGAACCATTCAGCTCAATGGGACTTCATGCAAGTACAACTGTGCCCCCATGTGGATATCAATATAGCTTCAGAGCTCACGCTGCCTCTGTAAGAGGTACGCAGACCCCAAACCCCAAAATTTCAGTGAAGGTGAAATTATGTCTGGAAAATTTTGCTTTGAAAAGCCCTTCAGGCATAGACTTTGCTCTGCTCTCATGGAAGCTAAACGACAGAAGTGTGTTGTACAATGAGAGACAGGGGTTTGTTATTTTTTTTTGTTAGCTTTTTTTGTGGGGTTTTTGTGTTTTGTTTTGGTTTGGTTTCTTTTATTTTGGTTGGTTTGTCTGTTTATTTTAATGTCAGTTCTGCCTTTCCATTTTAGATGCAGGTGCTGATGTTCTTTTTTTTTAACTAAATTGTTTTTTCACTCTAACTCACACCCCATATTTTCAATGGCTTCTACTTCATTTCTTAATAATTGCCCAGCTGCTTCTTGTTTTTATGTGTCTTTGTTGATGTATTACCTAGTTATGCCTCCTGAGAGTGTTTGTTGAGCCTTTATAATACCCAATGGAAACAGTTTTTGGGAATATATCACTGTACAGAGCAACACCTATTTAGCTTCCATTCCATATCACTGAAAGTGCCCTCTGAACAACTAGCTTAAAAATGAATTTAGAGTGGAGGGTATGACATTAAGTTAAAGAGTGAAACAAGATCTCAGCCTGGAATTTAAAAATATGTATAAAGAGAAATTCAGTGGGTGCTGTAACTGTCTCTGTTAACAACACAGTGAGGATGAGATGACCCCTTTTATATCCTTGATGATGTGTGTGACTCCAATATCAAATTCCAAAGTGTACTCCCCTTATCCTGACATCTATGGCTGGATGAAAATAGCTGCTGAGGTTTTGACCAAAAAAACCTCTGAATTGGAGCACAGCTAGTAATGTTGTTAGAAAAATCTCAAATCTATTCTGAACCATCCTACACCTTTGTCTTTCAAAGGCTTTTTATTTAAATAAAGAGCAAAGATGTGGGCATTTGGAAAAATCTGCCCAGAGAGCAGTTTCTATTCGTACTACAAAGAAGGGGGAGGGAGAAACCCCCTTCTCTTCAGCCTTGCAAGCCTAAAGGGAACTTAATTAAAGTAAATCAAAAGGAGAAGTATGAATAAATGGTAAGAGAAATTAAATATTTCTCTATGCTTAATAGAACAAACATCTTCATTTTCGGCTTGCAAACTTTACCCGTACATAGTCTTGTGTTCACATAAAACTATTGAATTTCCAAAAATAAATAGGTAACTATTGGCAGTGTTCTGCTATGCTTTTTTTATTCTGAGCCAAACAGAGAGGCAGTGAATATGTGAGCTTTTTTTAGGGAACCCAGAGGGACTTCTTCACCAGGGTTTCAAGCTCAGCAGCTTTGTTGACGTTCCTCCGAACAGGCCATCTAAAGGACAAAAGGACCTATGGATTTGGCTTAGAACAGAATTGATTTTCTTCCCTAGTTTGTTCACAAAGGCGTTATTCTTGCTCCCATTGAAGTAATTGGCAAAGTTCTTGCAGATTCCTGGGAGAGCAGAGTTGGGCCTCATCGTAACCTCCATTACACAGCCACTTACAGGGCCATGTTTGAGAGCTCTGTGCTGCTTGGCCATGGTCACAAAGCACATGTGTGGCTGTCAGCAGGTTTGTCAGTGAGTACTATACAGGGCACAGGATGTAGGCAGGTCACTCCCTTCACTTGAAATGAGATTTACTTCCATGTTCTTGTCTAAGTGATTTTAGATGGAAATGATTGCACACCAGAAAATAGGAGGAGGAAAGCAATAAAACATGGTGGTGTCTTGGCTATCATAGGTGAAAGGGAGTCAAAACAAATCTGGCAGATATGGATGTTAGCTCTTGGTTTACACCTCCTTGGAAAGTCTCCTATCTTTTGGAATATTAGCTGCTATGGACAGGTATGCTTTTCTTGGCAGGTCTGTTGAGGACCAGAAAAGGAGAGGAGTAAAATGATACCATACATTTCCACCTTCAAGCTTTAAACAAAGCATTTCTGAGGTACTGAAAACTAAACCAAATAACTATTTGAAATTCAAAGGCAGAAGCTTCTTTACCCTGTGAAGGCTAGGAACAGCATGTCAGGTGAAATGATGCTGATTTTTATCTTTTTTTTCTGACAAAAAAAATCAGTTCAAGTGGAATTATGAGCGTGCCATCCAGCTGACTACGTGTAAGTGTGTAGGCCTATTTCTACTTAGATCTCCCTTGGCAGTCAAATAGTTTAAAAACTCCTTTTTTTCATTTTTCCTGGTCCACAGTAGCACAGAGGACTCTTCCAGTCCTTCTCAAAACATTAGGTGAAACTGTGACAAAGCTGGCCAGAAATCAATGTCTATGACCAGTCTATTTTTTCCATTTCTCTCAGTTGTTGTTTACTGCCCCAGAAAACAACAATTTGAACTTTTGATGATCTAGAGTGTCATCTGGAATGCAATTAAAATTTCTTTAGAGCTACGTTTTTAGTAGCATTTGCATTAAAGACTGGTGAATATGTTGTGATTTAGATTATAAGGGTAAATGACTTCTGTAGTGGGGACTGCTTAATGAAATTAAGCGTGAGACAAGGAGTGTGCCCTGCAGAGTCATGATGACAACACAGATCTCTTAAAATTCTTTTATTTCAATATTTATGCCATAGACTTTGATATATAAGGATTTTACCTTGAGTTTTGAGGGATTCCTTTAAGAAAAGATAACAGGAGAGTTCACTTCTAGTTGTCCCATGATCCCCTCATGAAAGTTATTCACCTCCTCCCACTCGTTTCTATTATACTGACAAATTTTTACTGGAAGTCTTGTCCTCAAAGAACATACTAAATTCCTATTGCTGCTCAGCAGATATGCTTTGCATAAGCTCCAAGGCTGTGTAGGCTTTCCTTTAGGCTCTCTTCTTCCCCATTCACTTGACACCTTATGTGGTCCTTCTCCACAACACTGGTGTGGCAATTTTGTATGTGTCATGAAATTGCTTGCTATATCATATCTATGAAAGATGGAGGACTGGGGGAAGGTGATGTGAGGGTTGCTTTCACACTCCTCCTCTTTTCACGTCTGATTTTTCCCTTCTATTTTCTTTTTCAGTAACCAGCTCAGAGCCCAGGAACCTGCTGGAGGTAGTCCATGTTCAGGTGCTGTCAAGTGAGTCTCTGCAGCTTGTAACTGGTTGCACAGGTGCTGAGGGAACTGCACAAAGGTAATGAGCATGCAGCTTTCTCCTTCAAGTATAACTATAGCTATTAACAATCTGAGATAATTAAGCTGATACAGAATATGAAAAGTTTAGAGATAGCCTGGTGTCAGCCTCTGAGATGCAGTGTTTTTCTGTACAGACCTGCTTGTGTCCAGTGGTTGAGGTGCACTATAGTTTTGAACATTTGGTAACTTCAGACTCAACACCTTCTGTTCTGAGATTCACCTGTTTTAATGCCATACATCACTTGTATCTCCTCTGAGTAAGAGTCAACTTGTAGCTTAGTCCCTTCTTTCTGTAAAAATATCACCTGCTTATTCACAGAAAACATCTGGTTGCCCAAAGAAAGCTTCTCATGACAGCATTGTTTCTTTTGTGGTATCTCTGTAATTTTTCTGTTTCTTGTTGCAGGTGTAGGGTTGGTGTTAGTTTACGAACATGAAAGCAAATCCTATGCATTGAATCATTGAAGGCTTTTTATTTCTGCACAAAAGGGAAGTCTTCAATAGTGCCCCTCTGGAATTCAACAGGTTATAGCAAACTCTGTAGCTCTTTTAAATCTAGATGTTTTATTGTTGTTAAAACTTTTTCTGCCTGTCTTAAGGGCTAAAGATGATGATGTCTATCTGTGGCATGCCTGATCTGTACTTTACTGCTAAGTGCCCAATAAACTGCTCATGAAATGAGAGCCACTGTGAAATGCATTTTCACTAGATGTAAGTGATCGAAGGCTTCTGTTTAACTGCAGTCTCTCTCATTAAGGATACCTTAGAGAAAGGAGAACACTAATCTAGGATACTCCTATCTATACTTTTTCCAGCCATTATAAACCAACTGTAAGCCTACTTTGTGTCAGGATAACCATTTTTTTCACTGTTTTCACAGGAAGTTTTTCCTCATTTGGTTTGTACTTTGAAAAATGAACCACTTTCACAGTGTCACTGTTCCCTTTTCTCACCTCTTCTATTTGATTTTCTTTCAATTCCTCCATGGCTTGTGGCATGTGTACATAAAGGAGCGGAATTACCCAGTCTTCAAGTGGTTGCAAAAAAATGCTGAAAACTTCTTGGTTCCTAAAAGAAGCAAGAAATATGCTGATCCAACTGCCTCATTTGAATAACCATGCTCACTTTCTGAAAGTCATTTGGCAGAAGCTTTGACAATGTATCTTTGACTAGGCATGCCCTACCTCTGCCTTTGACGTATTTTGTTTCACCTTGGTTTTTTTCTGTGCATGTCTATCCTATATAATACATTACTAGTGTTATTTGGAGGAAATGGCATACTCAGAGTTTAGGGCTTTGCTAAGAGTATAGCGAACCTCTTTGAGTTTTGAGGGCCTTCTGGCAAAACTCTATTAATGCAGCCAACCATTCCAAATACTTTTTTAACTTAGAGCAAAACAGTATCTTCATTATGTATTAATTTAATACTTACATATTCATTTAATACTTGCATGCAAATATGCACATCACTTTGCTTAAGTATGTGATACTTCCTGTTTGTTAGACTTTCGTATTATGTAAAATTGCATCAAGAGTGTGTCAGCATCATATGAATCATGAGGTGGCTGGGTTTCTATAGCCCTTCTGTTCCTTCCTATGAATTTCTGGTTTTCATGGATGACTTCTCCAAACTCCTCAGTTCTAGTCTGCTACCTCTTTTTGAATGCAATCTTGTTGCAGTTCAGAATATTGTTATTGATTGATTAGTAATTGTTAACTAAATTTTTTATCAGCCTAACTAAACAATTGTTCTCTTTTGAGAAAATTTTCTGTCTGGTTATTTGGACACTGAATTTCAGACGTAAATCAAGGGGAGAAAAATGGCTAAACATTGTAAGACCCCAATTTTATCTATTTATTTGACTGAACCACAAGATAATATTTATGACAACAGATTTATTTGGGAACTGCTGCTCAGCCTAAAACCCATATATAGCCAGTGCCTTTTTTTTTTGGCTAATGGCCAGTCCTTCTCAGTTGGTGTGCCTATACTTTCATGTGCCTATATTGTGCACATGATCACTCTTTCGGCTCCTAGCCACTGTATCTTGGCTTGTGGTATTGCCTTGGTATGTGCCACTCTGTATTGTGCCACTTGTGGTTTGAAATATATCACCTGTGTGCTTTTTACTTTTGATTTATTTCACTGAAACTGAGGGGAAGTTAAAATTCAGAAACTAGTATTTCTGCAACACATTGTTTGTTTTCCATGAATACTGGTTTGAATGCATGGATTATCTGGAAGAATAGTTAAATCTGGGTCTTCCAGTAGTTTCCAGTAGTCTTGTCCTATCTTCAAGGTACAACATCAAATATTGTTGCACAGTGCACAACTTTAATTTATGCCTAGCATCACCCTTTGCTGGGACATGCTTTTACAGGTTCAAGTCATGATTCATTTGGACTTCATAAGTCTATATTAATATTCTAGATAGATGATTATTCTTATTGTAAGTGTTGTTTCTCATATTCCTTACTGCATTTTCTCTGCAGGGATCATTCATTGTCTTGATTTAACCTTAAATATGTGGCAAAATCATCTTAAAGCATAAGACTAAAATGGAAACATTTTTGGTGATATAGTTATTCTTGTACTGTAGTTGCTGCAGACTGATATATTGTTGGCAGTTACATACAGGTGCTCTATTGATTTGTCAACAAGATATTAAAACAGAAAACTAGCTTTCTAACTTTTGATTGAAAAGTGTGTCTTTAAGTATTTTTAATTTCGGTGTTTACTTGGTTTGGGGTTTTTTTGTTTGTTTGAGGGTTTTTTATAAGAAAGCAGACTTTATCTTTTTGTAAGACACTTTGAACTCAGTGTTGGAAGATCTGAGAAACTTCTGCCTGATTCCTCTGGTAACAATTATTGATGAGCCTTCACTGACAGCGTCACTGACCTCTGATAGTGCACACAGGCCTTTATCTTTTGAAAACACAGTGCCTTCTTGGGGTCTACAATGGTGGTTTGATATTGTCCTGTCAGAAGTATAAAATCCAAGATTCAAGACAACAGTAGAAAAGTGCATTGGGAATAGGAAGAAATGAGGTGTACCTGGGCTGATCCTGCATTCCCCTGGCAAATCTAGTCCACCTCTCCAATTTTCTTGGTTTTGCTGGCATATCTATTTGAAATTCAGAGGAAGAAAATGGAGAACAGAGCCAAATAAACCTTAGTAATGATTTAGGGGCACCCTCGCTCCTTCCAGTCCTGGTGGTAGTGATAAATGCTATAGCTCTTTTTCTCTAATTATTTTTTCTTAATTTGGGATTGGATCAGAATTATTATACTAATCAATTAAATTGCTGAATATTTTACCTAATATGCTTTTTTTTAGGCATCCAGTCTTTGTCCTTGACTCAAAGGTTTACTCAAAGTACAAAGCTCTTCTGTTTGCATGAAACTTTTGTTCAGCTTTGAGAGCTCCTGTTCAGGTTTGTCTGATCAGGTTGATGACTTATCAGCATCATGTATACAAATGCTAGGTCTGTGACATTGGTTATTTATAGAAGCACTTGGGAGATCCACTTCACATAACAGAAAGACAAAGTTTCACGCACATGATTACATGCTTTATCTTATCAGTGTTTTGCTTTTTGTTTCTTTTTTTCTCCCTTCCAGTGTATATTTTACTGGTTTCCTGTACAACAAAGATTCCTCTTATATTTTTCTTGTTTATGTCCATATTTCACTTGTTCTGGTCTAAGTTTTTTTGTTGTTGCATTGGGAACTCTAGCCATTTCTGTGCTGTAATTATGCAATGGTTTTTCTACTGTTGTTAACAACACAGAAGTGAGATGGTAAAGTCAAGTTAAAGATGGGAGAGAAAGGAAACTGACCAGAAAATTGTGATCCCTAAGATGTTCCAGAATCCCAGTTATTTGTCAGAGTACTTGCCTTGCGTTAACAAGAACTTTATCTAGTTCTAGCTTAAATTTCTTCTTGTACATTAACTTATATCTTTGATCCCATTTTCAGGCTTGCATAACATATAGATAGAAATGTCATCAGTAATTCTTAGTCTTCCAGGGGATCCATGAATCAAAAACTTCCCAGTGAGGAAAGAGGTCTCCTTTAGCACTTTTGCGGAATTTAGGCTTCATCCCTTAGTTCTTGCAGTCAGGAGTAATCTGCTGACTTCTGAAAGTTCATAGTCAGAAACTAAGTACTACTGGTCATTCACCATCTGATGTTGTGGAGTAGATTTGCGTGGATCTTCAATTTCAGATGCCTATATTTATATGTAATCTAGGTATATTTTGCCTATGTTTTCATATATCTAGGTATTTTGACTTCTCTACATGCTGATCTTCTCCTTAAGAGAGTCTACTACTCCTGTGGAAATCAGTACTGAGACGATAAACAGCTTCAGGTCTGCTATTTTCAACATCAGTTTGCCTGTGAATTGTATGCTTAAAGTACTCACTAGCTGTGCAGTCAGAGCTATCATAATAGTCTGAAAACATTGAATTTTGTCTCTGCCCTCTGCTAGCAGAGATCATGTTGTGTTTGAAGACAGATGTTATTTCTCCTGTTTCTTGTAAGCCTTTCTCCTGTTTGGTACAGTGTGCTAAGGATATTCAGGTAGGTGATTCTGGACTTCGTCTTATGCATTACCCCTTGATGTGAAGGAAATAATGCAGACTGCAAAACTGATTGATTTTTTGCATTCCTGGATGAATCCTAAGGTAGGGGGATTTTTCTTCATAAAAGGTACCATTTCTGTCCTGCTATTATGCTCCATGAGAAACATTAAATATGTATCCCAAGTTGAGTTCAGAAACACAGCTTTTCAGAAAGCATCTGACAGTTGTTTTTTCAACAACTTCATTGGGGCATGTGTACGAATGAATGAGTACATTTTACTTTTTCATAAAGTCTGAAGTCCAGCTTTCAGCAACACACCTGAGAAATCTAAATTTTGGTTTTGATCTGTTCTGTGGGTTCTCTAAGAGAAAAAATGGTATAGCGATGACATTGGCCGAATGATAGATGATGAAATTGGCCAGTCTTGGTCGATAGGGCAAACCTGATCTCTGCCTCTTGCTAAGTTGCTTATCTGTGTTGTGCCTTCATTTTGCTTCCAGGCAGGTAGGAGCCTGTGCAATAGTGGTGTGCAGAGCCCTGCATGTTGTCAGGCATTCCCACCAGACATGGAGAGAATGCAGTCAGGGTGAGGTGAGTGGGTGAGTGTCTTTGCACACAGTTGTTGAAACTGCCTTTCTCTTGACCTCGGTAAATACCATTAGTTTCCACTTATATTTTGTGTACCCAGTTTATATGGAAAACAGGAACAATTTGGGTAGGGAGACTTCAATTTCCTGTGCTAGGATACCTGTTTAGCTGTGGCATCTCTAATTAGCCTCTAGACCCTAAAGCGAGCAAAATACTGAATTTGGGATAGGCCGTTTTGACCAAATCCTAAATTGTTTCTCTGACTTCATCAGCTAAACCCACAGCAGATATGAGATTGCAACTTCAATGGACATAAGGATCTTGAGTCCATAACAGACTTCAAGAGCTTTTCAGAGCCTAATAAGATGTACAGATTCAGTAGTAGGGCTTTTGTCTTTAACAGCTGCAGTGTGCAGATGGTGTACAGAGGTTTTTCTGAACTGTTGTTTGAAAAGTGTTGAAAAGCTATT
>NW_008659799.1:58466-61616 GCF_000695815.1 Acanthisitta chloris | reverse complement strand
TTTTTTTTTTTTTTTTTTTGTCTGGGAGCATGTTGCACAGGTGTTTATTACTATTAAACACTCTCTTCCTTTCATGAATTACTAGATGTCTGGAACATTGTTGCACCAATTCCTCTATTTCAATTCTTTTGTGAATACAAGAAATTTTAGTACTGAAAGTTAATTTATTTTTTTTTCAGATGGCAGTTGTGTACTTCGTCCTTGGCATTTTGTTGAATTTGCTACTAAGCAATACTTGCTGGTGCTGAGCTTTTTATTCCCTGAGCTTGCAAATCAGGTCTATGAACTTACGCATGCCTTTTTTATTTATGGTCAAGAATATCATCCAAAGCTAGATGATGCTGTTTTTCAAAATACCACTTAGAAGCTTTATCTCCTAAAATAAAATAGAAAGAACAGTATGCAAACCCCATGCAGAAATATAATATACTTTCTTGCATATCAAGTATATATTGAATTATCTTGAGATGATCATGGAGATGTATTGAACCAAGGGGTAAATATTGATTGAGCTAAGGCTGAGATTAATATTTACCTCAAGGGTCAATAAATTTTGATGCTGACTGAAATGAGAAGTCAATATATGTATATTGTTAATACATGCTGAATGCATTCTGCAGAAATATCTTGTAATCTGCTCTATAACCCTAGGGATCCCAAAGGACACCTTCCTTCTAGCTAGTACTGCAAAGGAAAAATAAGAAATGGACGAAAATGACCCAGTTTTAATTAGTAAGTCAAATATATATGCATGCACACACACTTCATTTCTAATGGATCGGTACAGGTGGATAAGGTGGAGCAAGAACTTTCTAGAGGCCAGGTGCAAAACTATACACCTCTGTGAACACCTGGGTAATCGCAAACCTCCCCTCTCCATTTTGGTTTCAGGGATAAAGTGTGTATATTTGGCTGTGCTTTATGTACCATAAATATAAATGAGTGTTAAAAGAGCATAACTAAAGATCATTGCTCTCCTTCCTGAATAATATGGTATATATTC
The DNA here is from genome assembly GCF_000695815.1 of Acanthisitta chloris. Classification (NCBI taxonomy): domain Eukaryota; kingdom Metazoa; phylum Chordata; class Aves; order Passeriformes; family Acanthisittidae; genus Acanthisitta; species Acanthisitta chloris. The sequence goes on along the minus strand of NW_008659799.1, from coordinate 60,613 downwards.
ATATCTCTGAAGAGTAAAGAATGAGGCAAGTTTATATCATGAAGAACTGCCTTTGAGAAACAGCCATAAACACTTTGAGGGCCTGTGGGTAAAAGTCAAGGACAGGGCCAACAAAGGTGGTTGAGGTCTACTCTAGACCACCTGATCAGGTGAAGCCCTGTCAATGAGGCCTTCTTGCTTCACAAGGAGGAAGCTTTGTGATCACAGGTTGTCACTTGATAGAGGATTTCAACCACCCAGACATCTGCTGGGAAAGCAATACAGATGTCTGTAAGTAATCCAGAAGACTCCTGGAGTGCATCAGGGACAACTTCCTGGTTCAGGTATCAGACAAACCAAAGACGGAAAAGTGTTACTAGACCTGGTGATCACCAGTGAGGAAGAGGTCATATGAGGGGTTGAGATTGGAGGCAGTCTGGACCATAGCAGTGGCACCCTGGTGGACTTTGTGATCTCAAGGACCATGGGCCCGGTGAGGAGCAAAGTCAGGAGCCTAAACTTTGGAAGGGCAAACTTCAAGCTGTTTAAATAATTAGTGGATTAGATTCCCTGGGAAACAATCCTTAGGAACAGAGGAGCTCATCAGAGCTGGCAACTCTTTAAGTTAACTTCTTAGAGTGCAAGAGCTCTCCATCCTGTTGTGTAGGAAATTGACCAAAGCAGGCTGGAAACCAGCATGGCTGATGTAGGATCTGCTCCTCACATAGAATCATCAAGGTTGGAAGAGACCTTTAAAATCATCAAGTCCAATCCTTAACCTGTTGTTCCACTGTAACCCCTAAATCTTAAACCAGATCTAGATGCCTCTTAAACACTTCCAGGGATGGTGATTTAAGAACCTCCCTGGGCAACCTATTCCAGTGCCTGACCACCCTAACAGTGAAAAAATATTTTCTGCCACTGAGGAGTAAGAAGGAAAGGCAACAGCCACCGGAAGCAGGGACAAGTGACCTGGGAAGAGTACAGGAATATAGTTCACCTGTTTAGGAATGGGGTCAGGAAAGTCAAGGCAAAGCTGGAACAGACTTGGCAAGGGATGTGAAGAATAACAAGGGATTCTATAAGTGCATAGATCAGAAGAGAAAGGGCAAGGAGAGTGTAGCTCCTCCCCTACCCTCCATAAATGAGAAGGGAGAACTGGTGACAACAGAGATGATGAAGTCTGAGGTAGTCAATAAGTACTTTGCCTCATACTCCACTGGCAGTCAGGCTTCCCACATCTCCCAAGTCCTGTAGGTGGTGGGGCTGGAGAAGAAAAATACCTCTAGGTGAAGAGCAGATTTGAGACCACCTGATTAAACTGAAGAGCCATAAGTCTCTGCAGCCTGGTAAGATGCATACCAGAGTCCTGAGGGACGTGGCTGATGTTTTTTTCCAAGCTACTCTCCAACATATTTGAAAAGTCATGGACATTAGGTGAAGTCCCTGTTAACTGGAAGAAGGGAAACATCACTCCGTGTTCTAAAAGGGGAGAAAGGAAGGCATGGAGAACTACAGACTGATGAGCCTCACCTCTGTGCCTGGGAAGATCATGGAACAAATCCTCATGGAAGAAACATTAAGGTACATGAACAGCAAGGAGGTGATGCAAGACAGCCAGCATGGCTTCACTAAGGGTAAATTGTGCCTGAGCAATCTTGTGGCCTTCTGTCATGGAGTGACTGCAGCAGTCAATAAGGGAAGACCCACCAATGTTATCCACCTAGACTCCTGTAAGGCCATCAACATTGTCCCACATGACATCCTTATCTCCAAACTGGAGAGACATGGACTATCCCCTGGGTAAGGAGTTGACTGGATGACACTCCTGGTCAATGGCTCTATGTCCAGATGGTGTCAAGTGATGAGTAGGGTCCGTCAGGGCTCAGTCTTGGGTCTGTGGCTCTTCAATACCTTTATCAATAGATGGTGAGATCGAGTGCACTCTCAGCTTGCAGACGACACAGCAGCAGGAAAGGGTGCCATTCAGGAGGGCCTGGAAAAGGCTGAGAAATGAACCCATGAGAACTTAGTGAAGTTCAACAAAGTACTGGGTGCTGGCAGTTGAACAAGCACTACAGTGCTGAGCATTATGGCAGAACTACTATGGATGTTGTTATTGTCAAACTCTGATTCAGCCAATCAAGATAATTTTAGCCCTTTGGTTC
>NW_008659799.1:48241-58445 GCF_000695815.1 Acanthisitta chloris | reverse complement strand
GGGCATTCATGGGTCTGTTTTAAATGACACTGGGAGGTACCCTAGGGGAAAGAGAAAAAGGAAGAACTATGTCTTCTCTCCCCATCTGTAAAATGAATCATCAAGTCTGAATTTGCTGAGCCTATTTGTGTGTAAGATGCTTTGTGTGCCATTTTTTCCTCAATGCATCTGTTTAGTTGTTACTAAACAACAACAACAAATTTTAAAGATCACCTTTCATAAAGCATGCTCAATCTTCTTTTGGAAACGGGCATCTGTCTTATGCATGGCTTTTGAAAAATGCCAATCTGTCACACAGAGCAGCTGGGTTTTTTTCCTGGTCTCATGGGATTGATAAAGTTGTGGTAAAAGGAAACTCTAAAAAAAATTTATAGAACAACTATGTGAAGTTTAAGATGGAAAGAAATAGATGTTAAGTCTTTGCTGACCAAACTGTCTAGTTCTTGCAAATCATTTGTTCTGCCTGTTTTCCAATGAGGTGTGACTGTTGCAGTGTGCAGGCAGAAATGAGAGTTAAAACTCAGCTTTGGCTTTTAATTACCCTGTTTCTAAGGTTAAGTCTTTCACAAATGGTATTTTAATGAATGGTTGCTATCTAATAGAGTTTCATTTGAATGAACAATGTAGCTATGCCATTGCAACATTGCTGAACATTCCTACCATTTCCATCTCTCATTAAAATAATAAAATGTAGTCATAAACTGTTACTAAGGATAGAAGCTGACTCAAAGTGAGATACTCATTTAGCATTTCAAGAGTTACTGTGCACTAGAATGGCACCATATTCCTTGCAAAAGCCAGAAGAATAGGCAAAGGAAACCTTCAAGTCTTGCTTGTGCAGTGTGGAAGAAGAAATATGAGAAGTAAGTGGAGTTCAAAGACTCAGTGGGAGATGAAGACTAACTTGCTTCAGCACAGTGAAGAGCTAGAAAATAAATCAGTAACTGTAGTCTTGTTAATATTTTAATTTGTCGCTGTAAGCCTTCTTGAAATAGATTGCAAAGGATCTAAAGCTACCAATTTTTAGGTTATTTTTTAAGAACTTTTCCCTTTACTTTCATTTGTTGTCATTTGTTTTCCTCTTATTGTATGCACTCCCATTAACTGCTGAAAGATATTCCATACCTCTCGAAAAATATGTCCTGAGCTATGTAGCCAAACCTTGTTCTATTAAAATACCAAAGAATTTCTTTACAGACTTACCTGGAGATATCAGAATTAGAAAAAAAGTTGTTCCTTTCCCTTGCTGTTTTATGCTTATGCCATTATTTTTTCTGGATGCTCAAGAGCAGAACAGTTTTTCCAACGATTTTGACCAGTAGAAACAAAGGCAAACCCATTTGTGTGATGTATGTTGATCTCCTCCTGTGCTCAAGCTGTTTGATTAAGAGTTGCCATTCCTAAGATAGTAAGTTTAGTAACTCAAGAACTTCATGGCACAAAGGTCAATATTTCACTTGTCACCACTTTTGCAGGACCTTTGGTGTTCATCCTACTTTGTCATCTTGCTGTGCCATTCATTTTCCTTCTCCAAAGTATTCATAGAATCATAGAATTACCAAGGTTGATGATTCATCAAAGTTTCCTTTGTTGTTTTATTGAAGAGATGGCATTAATACTACTTAATACATCTAGAAATTACCTTTTTTTTTTCTCCTCTCCTTCCCAAATTTTTGCTGGTTTGTTTTTAAGGTGATGGAGTTTCGTAGTTCAGTATCAACTTGTCATTTCACATACCTTTTTTAAAGGAAGCCTATTAAAACACCACTGCTCTGAGTTAGAAATATTTTTGGTTATGATAAAAAATAACTGGTAAATAGAGAGACTGAACATCAACTGTTATCCAAAAAATAGTCAGTTGCTTGATCATTTGTTCTTTGATGGTGAACAATCTGTTTAAGGTTTTAGTGGTAAGGAAGTTGTTAGATGTAGATAACACTGTCACGTTGTCATGGTTTAATTGCAGTCAGAGCTGATAGGAATGTAAGATGAAGAAATCTATGGACATAAAGGACAGTGTTTTTTCCTTGTTCTTGATGGATAAAATCCTGCAAGCTTTGCTTTCGGAATTCATTATCTGAAGATGGGAACTGGACCTGATCTGTTCTCATACAGTCTATTAAAATATGTGCCTCCTAGGACCAATTGCCCCTCTTCTTCTCATGAAACCAACAGTCTTTAAAGACTTCTGCCCTTTTAAATTCTTGGTATCTACCTGCTATTTGTCTAATGGCGACGTAACTTAGTCAGCAGACAACTTTGTCCATTGTGTCCTTTGCAAAGAATGGGTATGAATTCCAGCAGCCTTCGAACACATTACCAAGTTGTGAGGTTCAGATGACTTTGAAGAGTAGTATTTTAATTCAACTTTGATTTCAACAGATACATCTTTACTTAGACCAGAATCTGCTTTTTGTTTCATTTTATTTCTTTCAGTAGCTAGATTGACACTTCCCATAGACTAACTTTTGGTGAGTGTTTTCAGTTCAGATATAAAGAGAAGATGAAAAGTTTGAATCTTGAAAGCAATTTTCTTTTTAATTCCCAAGTGGTGAAGATTTTGATATAATTTGTCCAGCAGCTATCTCTCCTAGCCATGCTGCTAGATCCACAGGACAATTATCCTGACAGACTACTCCAAGAAAGAAATTGGGGAGGGGGGGGATACTAAGACATCCTTGTAATGATTAGAAGTCTTCTAAAGGCTTAACAATGTAGTATAGATACCATTTTCCACAGCTGAAGTTGGCCATTTATTTTCTGGTTTCAGTTGGTCCTCTCATTTAAATCAAAACAATGATGTTGTGAAAAATTGAAACTACAGAGAAAACCCCCAGACCACCCATCAAACCTTGTTTATAATACATTCCCTTTCTATGAGTGACAAAATTCAGAAAGAAATTCTAGATGAAAAAGGCCAAAAACATTTATCAAAGACCTTGAGGTGCTATCTCTGGCATCAGACTGAAGGAAAAGAATAAAATAATAGAGGCAACATTCTGTCTTCAAGACTAAGTTTTATTGTTTTAAATGCAACATTTTTTTCTTGCTGTTTGCATTCAAAAAATGAAGAATTACACTGAATTTGTGTTACTTATTTTAGATTGGCTGGTCTGGCTTCAACCATCTACAGACATATTGCTGTGGAGTAGGTCTGTGTGTATGAACAAATGTATTTTGATTGATTGAGGAGGAGGGAATGTCATGTGTTTGTGCATGCAAAAACCTTCTGCATTTGCACCTGGCACTGTGGATATGATCTCCTAGTGCTCAGTTGTCGGTAAACTAATTTTTCCTTCTAGTGAAACAAAAGTATATGAGAAATTGCTTGTGCAGAACTTCCTAAGACATATCTGTATCATCTGTCATCATGAACAGGGAAAATTAGTGAAGAAATAGTAGATAGCATTAGAGAGATTTTCTTAATTTCTCCTTTTCTTGTGTTGGTATATCACTTGCCGAAACATCTTTGCTAATTAGTGTTGCCTATCATCCTAAAGAGGCTTGCAATGTTCTTGTCAATCATCTGTGAGACTGATCATCAAGGAAACAGATCCCCTGCTTTAACAATTAATTAACTTTTTGTTATGTAAATAATCTTCTCAGCATACCTTCATGTAGCTGACTTACACAATTTGGGTTTTTTGTCTATGTAGAGATAGGTAGGATTTGTTGTAGCTGCCTGATGTGCCACAGAAACAATATTCTCTTTTTCCAAAGATAGAATGTGGGAGATATTTGTTTACTTAAAGTATTAATATATGTGGTGTGCTGGTTTTGGCTGGGATGGAGTTAATTTTTCCACTCACTAGCTGGTACAGTGTGGTGTTTGGATTCAGAGTGAGAATAATGTTGATAGCACATTGATGTTTTGGCTTCTGCTAAATTGTGTTTATCTTAAATCAAGGACATTTTCCTACTTGTGTCTCATGCTCTGCCAGTGAGAAGGTACACAAGAGAAAGCAGGAGGGAGCTTAGCCAGGACAGGTGACCTGAACTAGCCAAAGGGATATTCCACACCATAGAACATCATGCCCAGGACGGGCTGGAAGAGGCCAATCCGGGGGGAGAGATGAGGTTACATCGATCTGTGAGTGGTGAGCGATTGCATCGTGTATCACTGGTTTTGCTTTGTTGGGTTTTTTGGTGGTTTTTTTTTCTTTCACTTACTTTTTATTATCCATTAGCATCTTATTTAATTCTGTTCTCAATTATTAAATGGTTCTTAACCTATATATTTAATTTTAACTTTTCTTCCCCATTCCTCTGGATTGGGGGAAGGGGGAAGCAGGGAGTGTAAGCAGCTGTGTGGTTCTTGGCTGCTAGCTGGAGTTAAACCATGACATGTGGTCATTTTGGTCTTTTGTAAAATAATTTTGATTGGAAGGAACCCCCTGTTAAATGTAGAGCCAGATTATACCAGATTACCCAGGGCCTTTTCCAAGTGACATTATAGGATATCTTCCTTGGAGATGTTCAGACTTCTTAAGTAACCTGTTCTGTGTTTTACATTATTATAATTCCTAGTTACCAGTTAACATATCCCTGCTGGAATTTATATCTGCAGATTATCACTGTGCATCTTAAAGATTAGTCTGACTTGGTCCTCTTTATGTGCTGTCATTAGATACCTTTGCACAAATGAGTTTCACTAGCAGGGGCTGAGAACTTCAAAATTATATCCGGCATCTCACAGGTGGGAGGGAAGATGAAGATCCTGAGAAAAAAATGTAGACACAAGAAAGCATTTCTTGAATTTCTGCTACTCAAACTATCTGCAAATTCTTAAATTCTCATATGCTGTAAATTGATAAATGTAAACACAGGTACGTAGCCTGTGTGCACTGTGTGCATCCTGTTCCAAGACCCTGACATGGAGTATGTGGTCTTGAGGTTAACTGCAAAGCTTTTGGGATATTGTGAAATGGCATTTGTTGGGTTTTTTTTCACATAATAACACCCTTTGCCTTTTTTTCAGAGCTTTATAACACATTTCAGGAATCATGAAACAGCAGCTGAGATAGGTTGGTCAGGGAATACTTGTGGGTTTTGGATTGTCTGCTCTGAATGCCACAAAGTCCTCCTGAAATAAGTCTGTTTCAGCTTCATGAAACACCAGTTTAAAATTAGCTTTTAGATTATGAATATATATAAAACCTTGAATCATACATTTTAGAATTATTAAGTGATATTGCATGTTGTTATTTTATGTAAATGACCTTCTAAAAGGTAAAAATTCCACTTGGTTCAAATGCAGGACATGAATTTAATACATGGATTAACTACCCCACAAAAAACAGCTACAGATTTAATGTTATTTCAAAGTTAAAGGATTGATGCTCCAAATGTATTTATCTGTTTGAATTAATCAGTTGACATCATTTGTTTCCTTGAAGGCCTACTATAGCAGCATTCCTTACTGGTTTTTAATTCAAATGCATCACTATGTAATTAAGTAGGATGTTTTATTAAGTGACTGTTTTCAGTACACTGGAGTAGCAGAAAACATTCCATATTAAAGAGTTAAGGGGCTAAGAAAGAGATAATGTGTTGCATCCATCCGTAGAGAAACAAATTATTAGAACAGAAATAAATATAATGGAAACTGTTAAATTGTAATTACATAAAGGGTAAGTTTTATTTTGGGTGATAAATGAGATAATCCATAGCTGAGTAAACTAAAACTTCAAAGCTTTTTGTTGTGTTTGATTTCATTTATGATGTATTGCATTTTTAAATAGTTGGGGTTTGTTGGGGTCTTTTTGTTTGTTGGGAGTGTTTTTGGGTTTTTTATCTTGGTCTGAATTTCACAATCACTGTGCAATTCATAACTTCAAACTCCTGGGTTTTAACTGCACATAACAGTCTCTTTATTTCCACTTCATTTCAATCCTAGCAGAAAGGAAAAACCAACAGTTAGCAAAGGCTGGTCTTTATCCTGCATCTGACTCATACATGCCTATTTCTGAATGCAATGCTTCCCAAGTGAGCATAAATCTCAGTATAGTCTTCTAGAAAGCCATTGCTGCTAGTTCCCAAAGACAAGCATTATCGATATTGTTAGGTCCAGAAGCACTACGTAGTATTAAATGCCTTTGGAAACCAGAGTGAAATTAAAGAACATCAACAGTGTTTACATAACAGAAGTAACTGTATAAACTACTAATGTAATGTATACCCTGAGGCAATATAGACAGACTTGGAATGACTTGCAGAAGCAGCTTTTCATGCCATTCAGAGGACAGGGGCAGCCAAAAATAATCTCAGTGACAGTGTGAGTCTGTCACTGATCTTGAAATGTATCGAGTTGTCTCTACTGCTCAAGCCTGTCTCTAAAATGAGGTCACCAATGTCTTTTGAATTTGTCATTCTGGTTATTGCTTTCTGAGATATGCAGAATCTGCAGTCATGAGAAATACTGTGGGTTGTGCAATATGACTGTGTGTAGTTACAGGCTGGTCTGTGTCAGGAAGAACAAAAATGAACATGAAACAGCAACAGAAATAAGGATAGTTTGGAAACTAGAGCATTATATTGGTGTTGAAATGCAAAATAAGATGATCAATGAAACTGTTGTGTTGTCTGAGCATGAGAAAGCTCCTGGGCTTTGACTCAGTTAAGATGAGCCAGGAAGCACAACTTAGAGCATGAGGCCATTTCTGCAAATCTTTTAGACTTGTTTCTTTATTTCAGTGATTGGATTCAGTATTTTTAAATGTGATGGTTCAGGATGGATAAACATTATTTGCAAACAAAGCTTAAGGATAAAAAGAATGAAATATTTTATAAGCTATGTCTCTGATAATAAATCATATATGGATGCTTTTCTTCCTAATAACTTGCACTGATTCATGGAGTTATATAGGGTTAGCATGCAATGAATGTTCAGAGAGATACACATATAGCACTGTGTTCCCAGTCTGCTCCATTATTAAGGTTTTCTTTCATATTATTTTCTCTGATTCAGGACTATAAGAGAGAAAAGCTGTTACAGAACTAGGGATTTATTTTCACTTATTTTTAAAAACTTAGCCTTTAAAGTGCAGGTATGGAGTTGAATTAAATTGTCCTTAAATCCACTGTGCTACTTCAAGATTTTCAGTATATTGTAGTGCCCAGATCTCTGTAGTCTTCATCATGTTAGTTTACATCCCAACCCTCATCCTTACCCCAGGCTTAGGGATTGGTGAAAAGTGCTCCCAATCTCAGAAAAAGTCACATTGCAGTTTTTAAAAACGGCTAGTGCAGTAAGTCCTGTTAATTAGGAGATTTTTACAACGGAGAAACTAGTGGTAAAACAAACTTACCTGTAAGAATTCTAGCATGATGTTTCCATCCTGAAATCAGTCCAATGCCCAATACTGTGAACAGCAGGAGATAGCCAAATGCAGGTGTGGACTATCATATTTAATTAAGTTTTTTTCCATTCATCTGCATTCACTATTATACTCAAGCTATCACACTTCTATTATAGCCTTAAAATTTCTGTAAGATAAATTTGACATCATAACTCAAAAGGACCAAATCAAATGGGCAAAGCTGTTTCCCATATGACTACATTCAGAAATTGCAAAGTATGAATCTCTACACTTTTATTAAGTCTTTCTGTCCAGATATGAATTTATAGCAGTGAACATCCAAGTTTAGCATTTTTTTATGTAAAAAATAGTGTGCAGCTCAGGTTGGAGTGATTCTTTGTTCTGCATCATCTTGGTATCAGTGACTTTGAAATTTTCCAGCCATTTCATTGTTTATTTTAATGCACACTAGATATATATTTCAGCTAAGCTGTGAGCTGCAGCACCAAAGTTTTTAACTAGACAGGAGATGAGATTAATCAATTTATTTCACATGATTTATTTCAGCATTGGTGCTCATACCTCAGTTAGTGGAAATGGTTATACTAATCAGTTTATTACTCATTTCTATGTGATCTGCCTAAAGACCCTGAAAAGGAATTAATAATAATATTTCTTTTATACCCAAAACGAAAAACAAACCACCCCAAAAAAAATTTCCGTATTCTTGCAGTACTTTGAGCTTTGTAGTTCAAAATAAAGAGTAAATATGCTATCTGCCGAGTGTGTAAAACAGATGTAGTTTTCTTTAATTTTGTTATCTAACACTACTAAATGTTTACAATGTGGCATTATAAGGGCACATAAAAATATATGTATTTGCTGTTCCTATTCAATGACATAAAATTCAAGATCCCCAAGGTAAGGTTAACCAAGGGCTCATATAATCAGGGTTGAAATTCAGACACTGCAGATATAATCCATCTCCCTGACACATGCAGTGCCTCATTGTGAGACTGCCAGACACAGTCTGCTGAGATGAGAATGTCACAGAATACCAAAACAGGGGGAGATGCAGTTTTCTTCATCATTGTTTTTATCTACAAACATCCATCTAACAGTCTACATACATAGCTGTTGCCAGACAGAAATATGAATGCAGCATGGAGATGCAGCAACTAACATTCAGAGCATATGCTAGGAGCTCAGAATTACCTGAAGATAGTTTGGGTAGTTAATCAGGTTAATTGCTTATCTCCAAGGCAATATTTTGGTGCAGACGCTGAGTCACCACCTCGGTTGTCTAGCAGAGATCAATGACATGCCAGGTTGTCCATGTCTTCTTGTGAATTCTGAACCTAAATGATAAAAGAGACTGTGAAGGCAAAGAAACTGCACTGACATCACTGGGGAGGCAATCAGGCAGGCAGAAATAACTGCAGTGGCAGAAAGAAAAAAAGCTTTTTCAAAAATATCAAGCACTACTGGTCTTACAATTTCTTCTCAGTTATTCCCACTCCATTGTATATATGAAGCTTCCATTCTGGGTACAAAAGAGGAAAAACCTTGAACCAATTTAGAAAGAATTAAAGTTCTAAAATGAAAGATGAATATATATGTCTATTTTAGATATATGTGCAAGTTTGGTCATGCAAAAAGCAAAGGAACTTGGTTGTATTGGCCAGTGGTACAGATTTCAGTTGGGTTCTCAAACGCTCATGTCAGGCAGCAAAACACTAGAAGTGTGTGCCCAGACTGTAGAGGTTTCAACGTGGCATGAGCATAGGCAGTTCTTCTGTAAACTGTTGGGATTCCTGAATAATTATGGCTCTAATCCGAAAAGTAGAAAGCTTCCACGGCCCTGAAAAAATACACCCTTGCCATAGACTTGGCACAAATCAGGCAGGCCATATAATGATTAGGGCTGGAAGGACATTGCTGTCTGGGTTTATGTCTGGACATATGGCAATATTTGCATAGTGATTAAGTATTGTTGACTCTGCTAAAAAATGTGTTTTTATTTGAAATAAGGTATCCAGTTCTAGGTATACTGAGAAATGTCTCTGTTGTAAATGGCAGCCTTTAGATAAATGCACCACTGTAACATGAATCAGCAGTTCAGTGATGCAGCTGAGAACCTTGGAGCAATGGAATAGAAGTAACAGGTTAGAATATAACTATTGTAGGTATGCTAATAGTTCCCAGGCTTGTGGTGAAAGTTTCATGAGGAATATGCAAACAATTAAAGCTTTAGGAAAAGTTGAAGCAGGTGGCCTGCCTGTTGGGAAAAGGGAGCTAAAATTTAGGTTAGACACTTTGACACTGGTTTAGTGACATAGACATATATCCCTCCCACCCCAGTTCCTGTGATCAGTCATTTCATTCTCTTTGCATCGTGATGGCTTTCATTGCCCCCTCTGAATCCCTCTTTCAACCTCAATAAAAAGCCCTGGTCATTGTAAAGTAGTCTACACCACCACAGAGCTAACAGGTAAATTTGATTGCTACTGTCACATAGAATTGTATAAGAATCATAGAATCGTAGAATCAAAGATTGAGTCCAACACTACCGTGGCTACCAGACCATGGCACTAAGTGCCACATCCAGTCTCAGCTTGAAAACCTCCAGGGATGGTGAATCTACCATCTCCACAGGCAGCCCATTCCAATGCCTGATTACTCTCTCCATAAAAAATCTCTTCCTGATATCCAACCTAAACCTCCCCTGGCAGAGCTTGAGTCTGTGCCCTCTTGTCCTACTGCTGGTTCCCTGAGAGAAGAGTCCAACCCCCACCTGACTACAACCTCCTTCCAGGGAGTTGTAGAGGGTGATGAGGTCTCCCCTGAGCCTCCTCTTCTCCAGGCTAAACAACCCCAGCTCCCTCAGCCTCTCCTCATAGCACTTG